>NC_068988.1:74306718-74310515 GCF_001194135.2 Octopus bimaculoides
ATATATATCATCATCATCATCATCATCATTGTTTAATGTCTACTTTCCATGCTGGCATGGGTTGGAGTGTTTGACTGAGGACTGGCAAGTCAGGAGGCTGCACTAGGCTCCAATCTGACCTGGCAAGGTTTGTACAGCTGGATGCTATTCCTAACGCCAACCACTCCAAGAGTGTAGTGGGTGCTTTTTACATGCCAGTCAGGCAGCACTGGCCATGATGATTTCACTTGGCTCAACAGGTCTTCTCAAGCACAGCATATTGCCCGATGATTGAAGAGTACTTTTAAATGGGCCAGTTATGTGACAATAGCATTGGCCATGGCTATGATCTCACTTGGCTTGCTGGGTCTTTTCAAGCATGGCGTATCTCCAAAGATCCCAGTCGCTTGCCATTGCATCTGTGAGGCCCAACGTTCAAAGGTCGTGCTTCACCACCTTATTCCATGTTTTCCTGGGTCTACCACATCTACAGGTTCCCTCCACTGTTAGGGTACAACACTTCTTCCCACAGCTGTTCTCATCTATATGCAATACATGACCATACCAGCACAGTCATCTCTCTTGTACATCATATCTGATGCTTATGTCCAACTTTTCTTTCAGAGCGTTTACACTGTCATGTATGCACACTGACATTACACATCCAGCGGAACATACTAGCTTCATTTCTTTCAAGACTATGCATGTCCTCAGCAGTCACAGCCCATGTTTCACTGCCGTCTAACATGGCTGTTTGCACTCAGGCATCATACAATCTACCTTTCACTCTGAGTGAGAGGCCCTTTGTTACCAGCAGAAGTAGGAGCTCTCTGAACTTTGCCCAGGTTATTCTTATTAAAGCAGCTACACTCGCAACCCTGTTACTGACTTGGTCACCTAGGTAATGCAACTATCAACTATTTCTAGTCTTTTCCCCCTAGCAAGTGATGGAATTTGTTTTCTGTACACCTTCGGTGTTTATTGCCCCTGTGCATCTGCCACACACAAAAACTATCTTCCCAAATAATCTTCCTTTGATATTGCGGCACCTCTTATGTGTCCATAGCATACAAGGGGTAGATCTTATGGAGTTTCTACCTATGCCTTTTCTACAGATTGAGCAGGGCCATCTACCAGAAGGGATTTGTGATTTGTCTGCCTTTCTACTTACTAAGACTTTGGGTCTTGCTAGATTGACTCTAAGGCCTTTCGATTCTAGACCTTGCTTTTACACCTGAAACTTCCCTAGTTCTCATAGTGACTCAGCTATTAGAGCAAAGTCATCAGCATAGAGGAGCTCCCAGGGGCATCCTGTCTTAAGTTCCTCTGTTATTGCCTGGAGGACTATGATAAAGAAGAGGGGGCTGAGGACTGATCTTTGGTGAACCCCTACTTCTACCCGGAATTCTTCACTATACCCGTTGCCAACCTTCACCTTACTGATAGCAACCCTATACAGGGCTTGTGCAGCTCTCAACAACCACTCATCTATCCCTAGTTTCCACATTGACCACCAGATAAGGGATCGGGGGACTCTATCAAAGGCTTTCTCCATATCAACGAAAGCCAAGTACAAAGGTTTATCTTTGGCTAGGTATTTCTCCTGCAGCTGTCTTACCAGAAATATAGAATCAGTGGTGCTTCTCCCTGGCATGAACCCAAACTGCATCACGTCTAAACTAACTCTCTCTCTAATTAGTTGGGCTATGATCCTCTCTGTAACTTTCATCACCTGATCCAACAATTTGATACCTCTGTAATAATTCAGTCACCTTTAACTTTGTAGCAGTTGACTATAGTGCTGCTACACGTCATTGGGTATCACTCCTTCATGCATCACCTGGTTGACTGTACGGGTAACTAGACTATAGCTGACACCGCGCCAGATATTTTAAGCATCTCAGCAGTGATTCCTGATGGGCCAGGGGCTTTCCCTGTCTTCATATCATTCATTGCTTTATCTACCAAGGTACTTCAATTCGAATAGTTGGTCCCTCTGTTGGGTCGGACATTTAGCAGACTCTCTTTCTACCATTCATTCTCTTCATTTAGAAACCTGTCATAGTGGCATCTCCAAGTTTCTCTCTTTGCAGCCTCATTAAATGCAAGTGAGCCATCATCCATGCAGACACATTTCTCTCCTATGACATCACAATTTTCTCTCACACACTGTCTTGCAAGTTGAAACACTTCAAGTATCAGGTCATCACAAAGCAGAACATTGGCAATTTCTCTCTTATCTGCTTCCCTTCTGGCTATGTAAACCTGTCTCCTAGCTTCCCTTCTGGCAATCTGATAGTTCCCTACTACCACCATACTTCCAGTCCTTCCATGCCCGTTTCTTTTCCCTAATGACCCAGTCAACTACATTGTTCCACCACTATATGACCTTACGTCAAAAGGGGACTTTGTACCAGCCACAAATCTGGTCAGTAGCCCTCAACAGGTTGTCCTGTAGGAACCTCCAATTGTCCTCCACAAAAGCTTCAAGTAATACGTCTAGCTTCAAGTAATACATTATATATATATATATATACCTGGCACTTGTGCCCGCGGCATGTCTAAGGACTTTCGAGCGAGATCGTTGCCAATGCCCCTGGACTGGCTCTTGTGCGGGTGGCATATAAAATACACCATTTTGAGCGTGGCCATTGCCAGTACCGCCTGACTGGCCTTCATGCCGGTGGCACATAAAAGCACCCTCTACACTCTCTGAGTGGTTGGCGTTAGGAAGGGCATACAGCTGTAGAAACTCTGCCAAATCAGATTGGAGCCTGGTGTAGCCATCTGGTTTCACCAGTCCTCAGTCAAATCGTCCAACCCATGCTAGCATGGAAAGCAGACGTTAAACGACGACGATGATGATGATGATATATATATATATATATTTGCTTGACTGCTGTCATTTATCAATGGTTTCTCCCATTGTTTTGACACACCATTTTCTATCATTAAAAAAACTGTCTGCATTTTTGACTACATGGGACTGTCGAACTGTGTGGCACTTTCGGTGAGTGGGCATTCTTTCGTTACTACCAGCATTTATATCAATTAAGCATGTGGCCTTGTTATGGTATTGTTCATTAATTTCTGTACAAAATTTTTATTTCTTTACCTATCTTTAGGTGACCATTTGCTTTGAAGAGCAGAAAATGAAAGAGATGAGAAAGTGAACATGTATGTACATGTATATGAAATGGACATGAGTATGCGCGCGTGAGAAAGAGATGTGTGTTGTCATGTATGTATTTTTTTTTGCATGTAGGTGTAAGTGGCACTCACTCGCTCACTATCTCTCACACATGCACGCATACATACATAAAAAAGATGTACGTGTATAGGAAAGATGTGTGCGTGAGAGAGAGCGAATGAGTGCCATTTACACATGCAAAAAAATACATACAACACACACCTCTCTCTGTCTGTGTCTCACACACATCTATTTCATATACAAGTATATACATTTTCACTTTCTTCCCTCTTTCAACTTCCTGTTCTCATTTCAAAGCAAATGTCGCATTTTAACTTTCTCGTCTCTTTCAATTTCTGCTCTTACTTCAAAGTAAATGGTTACCTTCCAAAGACTAGTAAAAAAAAAATTAATAAATAAAATTTTACGGAAATTAACGAACAATACCATAACAATACCACGTGCTTAATTGACGTAAATGCTGGTAGTAACGAAAGAAAGCCGGCGAAGGCCTTCTATTTTAGTCTCATGCCGACCAATTTTGTAGATGGAAACTGAAAGAAGCCCGTCGTGTGTGTGTGTGTGTGTGTATGTATATATATATATATATATATATATATATATATAC
>NC_068988.1:74310662-74312863 GCF_001194135.2 Octopus bimaculoides
AAAAAAAAAAAAAAAAAAAAAAAAAAGAAGGAATATCTAAACACACAAAAATATTTGTGTGTGTGTGTGTGTACTCCTGTGTATAGATAAGGCGAACGTTAAATCATAATGGTATCGTCGACAACCATAGACGTGTGTAAATATGTAAAACTGTATGGAAATATATAATAAATTTCTAAATCTATTGGCAAGAAACGTATAAACAACGAGGGAGAAACCTATGTCCAAAACAGAGCAAAATGCTCAGTCACCTTTTTGTATTCCTAAGACTGGAATGTCCTCAATTATCAACACTATTAGTTCAATAAACATTGTGTTGTCTCACCCGCAAATGATCAACAAGTTCGACACTGAATTATAATTTCCTGATATATTTTTTTATATATATATAATGATAGCAGCCTTATCACTTAAAGATCATTAAATATTGTGATAATTCAATTATAAAAACAATTTTAAATACTGAAAATGTCGTTGATGTGTTTGTGTTAGATATATTAAGAATACTTACTTGATATCATTCCATAAGGTGTGAATAAACTGAATTTAGATTGGGCAGTTTCTGAAATTCATTTATATTAATATGACGTTTATACAGAAATATCTAACGTCAGCAAAAATTTGCCAAGTGTTTATAACGAAGTAAAATAATTTGTCCAATGAAATATAGTTGGCAAAGAAGTAATTAAATGGTTTGTTCCACACACAGCATTAGGGATTAGCTAGTGGCTCACAGTTTCGTATTCATTTGTACAGCAATATACATATTTAAAACAATCAGAAGAAAAATAATAGAGTGAAAAAGAAAAAGTGACTGGAAGAAATAAACTAGTGACAAGATTAGGGACCAGGTGGTAATGTGGTTCTACGGAAGGAGTAAAGAAGGGGGGAGGAGTGGCATGTGCGTGTATCGATGTATAGGGATGGACACAAGAATATATCGATGTACAGAGGTGTGTGTATATGGTATTTTTGTGGGTTGATGTATTTTGAGGTTTGCAAGTGGGGGTAGTGTGTAAGTGTAATCGTATTGAGAGTGAGGAAAACGTGGAAGTAAAGGGGTGGCGGCGGGAGTGTGTGGCTAAAGAGAACGCAAGAGGAATATGGAGAGTGTGGTAGATGTGTGTATCCAAGGATTTGGGCGTCTGATACTTTTGGTGGAGGAGAGACGAAAGAAAATATTACAGAGAAACAAAAAAAGAAAAAGTAATAACTATCTTTTATCTCTTATTGTTTCAGTCATTATGCTGCGGCCATGGTGGGAGCACAACCTTGAAGTCGAACGAATCTTCCTTAGTACTTTTTTAAAGCCAAGTACATACTCTTTTGCCGAACCGCCAAACACACCAACAGCAGTTGTCAAGCGGAGATGGAGAACAAACCCGTGGAGGTGGGTGATGCTAAATTGGTAAACGGGGCAAAATGAGTAATTTCTGATTTCTCGTTATTTGGAAAAATTATATTGCAAGTATTGCATCAATATTTTGTACTGTTGCATCATCCTTGGAAGTAAAAATTGCTCAGCAAAATTGTTCGTTGAATTTAAAAGTTTGAGAAAAGGTTTCCACTGTTTGAAGAATATTTCTAAAATATTTCATTGAGTGGGGGCAAACGTGTAGGAATGCCTTCAGAATATTAGTATATAGGACACAAATTTTTCCTCAATTTTGACCCGATTGTAATTGAGGTTGCTAATAAAACATCTGAATAATTTTTTTGGCATTTAACAATCAAAATTCTTTTCTTTGTTGGATTCCAAGTTAATTTGGTAATTTTCAAATTCCAAATACTTATGTCTAAAGTGGGGCAAAATGAGTAATGATTAATTTCAATTTCTTCTCTTAAGGATTTAGTACTATGTACTTTATGCAAACGGAACCATCAGTCGTAGCATTCTGCTTGGCTTGTGTGGTCCCTGTAAACTCTTGCAAGAGCATCATCCTCATGTTTCCTCTTGTGCCATTTATTGTTTTGTTGGAGCACTGTCTTTAGTCGAACAAATCGACCCCCAGGACTTATTCTTTGTAAGCCTAGTACTTATTCTATTGGTCTCTTTTGCCGAACCACTAAGTTACGGAGACGTAAACACACCAGCATCAGTTGTCAAGCGATGCTGGGGGACAAACACAGACACACAAACTTATACACACACATACATACATACATACATACATATATATATATATATATATATGTATATA
>NC_068988.1:74313029-74321301 GCF_001194135.2 Octopus bimaculoides
CTATAGTAGAAGACACTTACCCAAGGTGCCACGCAGTGGGACTGAACCCAGAACCATGTGGTTGGCGCAGGAGTGGCTGTGTGGTAAGTAGCTTGCTTACCAACCACATGGTTCCGGATTCAGTCCCACTGCATGGCACTTTGGGCAAGTGTTTTCAACTAAAGCCATGGGCCGACCAAAGCCTTTTTGAGTGGATTTGGTAGACGGAAACTGAAAGAAACCTGTCATATATATATATATATATATATATATATATATATACACACACACATATATATGTATGTGTGTTTGTGTGTCTGTGTTTGTCCCCCCAAAATCACTTGACAACCGGTGCTGGTGAGTTTACATCCCTGTAACTTAGTGGTTTGGCAAAAGAGACCGATAAAATAAGTACTAGGCTTACAAAGAATAAGTCCTGGAGTCGATTTGCTCGACTAAAGAGGGTGCTCCAGCATGGCCACAGTCAAATGACTGAAACTAATAAAAGAATATCGATGAGGCACAAGCGCATAGAAAAGTATATATATAAATGCACCTTTTTATAATAATTTATATCCTAATGTGAACATTACGCATCGACAACTTTCCGTCTTTACGGCCACGACAGCAGAATGTATTAATAGGCTGGAAGTACATGGCCTCTTCAATCATCATCTCAGCTGTCCTGTATGTGATCAGCCAATGAGAGAAAGGATAGACAACAAATTGAAAGATGGCATTATTTGGTCATGCAGAAGGCCATGTAGAAAAAAAATTTCCATTCGCAAAGGTACCTTTCTGGAAAGTAGCAATCTAAGGTGTAACCAAGTAATTGATATGTTATATTTCGGGGCCCATGGATGTTTGGGAAAGGAAACTGCACATGAATGTGACATTGCAAAGGAAGCCTTGGTGAATTGGCACAATTTTTGCTGTGACATATATAGAGAATACTATGTTACTCAAAACATACTGCTAGCAGAGCCAAACAGAATTGTGGATATTGATGAAAACATGTTTGTCAAACGAAAGTATCATGTGGGACATTTTAAAACACAGTGGGTATTTGGAGCAACAGAAAGAGACACCAGAAAGTGTCCCTTAGTGGCAGTGGCAGACCATACAGCCGATACACTTCTTGCCGTTATCCAGGATTATATCTTACCCAGAACTACAATCATTTCAGACCTGATACAATAAATCAATTTGGTTATGAACATGTAAGGATCAATCAGTCTGTTAATTTTGTTGATCCTGTGACATTTGCTACAACTAATCACATTGATTGTTTGTGGAAGCATGCAAAGAATTCAAAGATGAAGCATTCCAAAAATTGTTGGAACATATTCGTTACAAATATCCTTGCAATGGAGGAATTTTAGATATTACTGTTTTGAATATAGTTTTATGAAAAGATTAAAAATGTGCATCAAATTGTCTATTCATAACATACAGTAATATATATTGAGTCATTTCACATCTCCACATAATAATAAAAAAAAGTTATAAGCAATTTATATCATTATATTGTATGTACTATTTTAGACACATCCCCAATTAAATGTGAATGAATACTAATGTGAATTGTGATTCTTTCATTTTTATTCTTTCCCTTTTGACATGTAATATTTACTTTTACTTTTGACATGCAATACCGAACCAGTACCCATTTTTCTATAGGTGAGAAGAGGAGTTTTAAAAAATTCACACATGTTGGCTTTGTTTCCTCATAACTTTCAGAAAATGGGTATTTTTAAATGAAACTTTCTGCAAATACCTTTTGGAATGTGTAAATTACAATGATATCAGAGTTTGATGTGAAAAGAAAAATAGTACACACATACATACTAACACATCGCAATTTGTTTTGAAATTTCAAGTTTCATTTTGTAGATATATGTGACATGTATCAGTATGTATGTGTACTAGTCCACCAAATTTGTTTTCCTATATTAAATTCTGATATAATCATAATATACACACTCCAAAAGGTATTTATAGGAAATTTCATGAAGAAATCAATTTTTCTGAAAGTTATATGGAAACAAAACTGACATATGTGAATTTTCCAAAACTCCTCATTGGAAAATTTTTTTCACCACATATTCCAATATAAACAAAATCTACACCATCTGAAACATATTTGTAGAAAATTTCATTAAAAAATATCCATTTTTCTGGAAGTTATGAGGCACATAAGTTGGTAAGGCATACATGGGTAGGAATGCCTTTTCTGAAATAGTGTTCAAATTATGTTATAGTGTTTTTAATGCATTTAGTGAAGGTCATTTGCTTAGCTGATTCAGTTTTTGTAAGGTTGTGAGAATTTGTAAATAATATGTATTTTTTCTCAAAGTACAGTAGTGAACATTTATAAAAGATTTGTTTTTTCAAAAGTAAAAAGGCAGTAAATATTACTCATTGAGCCCCACCCACCGCTACATAGCTCCATCTACCAAATCCACTTGCAAGGCCTTGGTCAGCTGTGAGGCTATACGAGAACTAGAAGACACTTGCTGAAGGTGCCACACAGTGGCAGCTCACCATCTTAATAATAATGATAATAATGTTTTCTTTATTAATTCCTAAGGGTTCACACACACAAAAAAAAAACAGAACAAATCAATGTGGGATTACATAAAAAGCATGTAAAAAGTAAAAAAACAATAACTATAAAATTATAACTCTGAATAATTCCACAAAAGAAGGAGACTTCCTAGGGCTGCCTGTGGAGACCCCACAAAACCACAGTCACCCTGACCACTAGGGCAAGTGCCCTCTCCACATTGTCCTTCTTTAATCCATAGGTGCATGCTTAGAGTTCACTCAGATCATTCTTGTCATATGAACCCACCTTTTAACCAAATTGCTGAGAGGCAGCACTTCCCTCTCTACCCTTTCTTTCCTTTTCAAGTGAAACTTGAAAAAGTTGATGAGGGCTTGGCCAAAGAGGGAAGTATCTGTCTTCAGCCCTTTCAGTCTGTTAACACATTGGCCAAAATTTTGAAATCTGCATTCAACAACACTACAGGCCAAAAATTTTCCGTTTGGTCTCCCTTGTTTGGGTTCTTTCTCAGCAGTGCCATCACGACCCAACTCACAGAACTAGGAGTTCTTCCATTCTGCTGTCAGTTATGGTAGATATCTGCTAAGAGATCACCAAATAAGTTTGGCATATAAAAGCATGGTTCATAAGGCAGTCCATTCAAACAAGGCGATTTGCCCCCTGTGCAGTCCATCATTGCGTCCCATATTTCCATGGATATTATTTGGTATTTTGCAATGCTCTGCTCCATGCCTCACTACTGATAGTCACAGCATGCCTTTGAGGTAGGTACAGAAGTTCATCCAGGGCTCCAACCTGCAATTCGTCCCAAACAGCTGGATGAATTGTTACTTAAATGCCATACACATCTGCTTGGACTCGAATACTATACACCCATTTTGGTCTACCAAATTGTGGCTTTGTTGTTATGTTACACTTCTGTAGCTCAGGTCCACTGAGTGGTTTTCATTCTTTTGTTCTTTAGAGCACACGCCTTAACTCTGGCAATGTATCCTCCGTGCTTAACATTGATGAATTGAGCCAGGGTTAATTAGCATGTTGGTGGCAATGCCTTTCCTAAGTGCCTCTTCTAAGTTTGTAAGTATATTTCCCTATATTCTATTCCTTTCTGTTGCTAATGCTTTACTAAACCTAATCATTGTTAATTGATGTTGACAATTAACCCCATCAATGCCTGCTTAGCTAATTTGCTAAACTGGACTCTGTAAGCTTGGAACACTGGGAGTGACATGTTTAGCTTCCAGGTCTACAAAGTCTATCTTGGTTGACCTGCAGATCACAAATTTGTGGTCTGTGTAGCCAACGATTTTAATAAGTGGATAACAGGTGTGGCTGTATGGTAAGAAGCTTGCTTCCCAACAACATGGTCTCTGGTTCAGTCCCACTGTGTGACACCTTGGGCAGACCAAAACCTTGTGAGTGGATCTGAAAGAAGCTCATCATATATATGTATGTATATATATAGATATATATGTGTGTGTGAGTGTGTGTCATTGCATCTGAGTTTGTCCTTCCACATCACTTGACAACCAGTGCTGGTGTAACTTAGTGGTTCAGTAAAAGAGTCTGATAAAATAAGCACCAGGTTTTAAAAATATAAGTACTGAAGTTGATACATTCAACTAAAAATTTATCAAGGCAGTGCTCTAGCATGGCTGCTGTCTAACAACTCAAACAAGTAAAAGATAAAAGATAACTTATACTATCCTTATCTACTGACCTACAGAATATTTTATCTACATACAACCGAGATGACACAATTCAGTTCATCTATGTCCATACTGGCACATTCAAGAAATCCAGTTGATACCTGTCAGACAGCTGAAAACGTCTGAGCAGGTTTGTGAGGCTTTTGCACCCCATTTTCTAACAGCTAGCCTGACACAATCCAAACGTGCATCAAAGATGAGGTTCCAGTCACCCTTTCATGTAAAGGTCAAGATGTTCGCAGGAAAACCTCCGGGTGTCTGAAGACATTTTGTCAGAGTATTGACAGCTACGAGTATGCAGGCACCCCTGTTGCTACTGTTCACATCTAGGACCAGCAACTTACCTTCTGAGTCCAGGAAGTTAGTCCTTCAGATCCAGACCTCTCTGGAGCAACACTGCAGTTTCACCCCACATTCCCAATTAACATGAAAATAAGTAAATTTCATATCCACCAAAAATGGGTATGAAAGCTCATTGGTCAGAGACTCTGGTTTTACTAATAGCCACTGATGTCACTGAATAGATGGCTTTGTTTCCAAGGTGATCCCAAGCCACATGCATTTATACTGCTTATTCTGAGCAATTCCATATTTGTCAGAGAGAAGGAAAATGAAAAGAATCACTTACTCTATTTCTGTGGAGAGACAGATGTTCTATCCTTCTGGCCATTTGTGAATGTCTCCACAAGCATTTCTTTGTAGAGCCTTTTATTTCTGGTCCCACGGAAATCTCCCATTCCTTTGGGATATTTTGCTTTCATTTTGTCAGTTTGTTGCATTGTTTTTACACGACAGAGTGTAAGCGCCCTGAGAGAAAAGTTGGACATAAGAAGCATGAGATGTGTGCAAGAGAGATGACTGCACTGGCATGGTCACATATTGCTTATGGATGAGGACAGCTGTGTGAAGAAGTGTCACACCCTAAAAGTGAAGGGAACCTGTGGAAGAGATAGACCCAGGAAGACATGGGATAAGGCAGTGAAGCACGACCTTTGAATGTTGGGCTTCAGAGAGGCAATGACAAGCAGCCGAGACCTTTGGAGATATGCTGTGCTTGAGAAGATCCAGCAAGCCAAGTGAGATCATAGCTGTGGCCAATGCCAATGTCGCTGGTCTGTTTAAATCATCAGGCAATATGCTGTGCTTGAGAAGACCTGTTGGGTCAAGTGAAATCATTGTCATGGCCGATGCCAGTGCTGCCTGACTGATACACATGTCAGTGGCACGTAAAAAGCACCATTTGAGCATGGCCAACGCCACTGCCAGTGGCACGTAAAAAGTACCATTCAAGCGTGGTTGATTCCAGTGCTGCCTGACTGGTTCCAATGCCGGTGGTATGTAAAAAGCACCATTTGAGCATGGTCGATGCCAGTGCCACCTGACTGGCTCCCATACCAGTGGCACATAAAAAACACTCACTACACTCTCAGAGTGGTTGGTGTTAGGAAGAGCATACAGCTGTAGAAATCTTGCCAGATCAGATTGGAGCCACTCCTCAGTCAAACCATCCAACCCATGCCAGCATCGAAAGCAGATGTTAAATGATGATCATGATGATAATGATGATAGAGATGTATGTTTTTTTAAGTTCTTGTTTGTGTCTATGGCTGTGTAATTAGTGTTGTTTTGGGATTGCTTTTCATGTTGATGGTCTGGATTGCTATATGTTTTCATTTGTTGAGGTGTTTGTAATGTTGGTGATGTTTGTAGTGTAATTGATGTTTGTATGATGTGTGTGTGATGGTTTGTTGACTTTCTGTGTTCTCCTCTAATCTTTTTGTTTTCAGTATTGTACCATACTTTTCATTAGTAAATGTTTTCCTTTTTCCTTTCACCAGGATCCATTCTGGTGGGTTTCCAAGACTGTTTTCCATACAGGACATGTTTTCAGTCAGAACAATCTGTGGCAGTGAGGAGAGGTATGTCTACACAGTCATGCATTTTGAAGCTCATGGTCTGTTGAACTGGTGTGTGTGAGGCTTCTTTTGTTTACGATGGTGTAGATGTTGTTTTAGTTTTTCTTGGGTGTGATACTGGTGCTTGCTGCTGTTGTTATTGACTGGATTTCTTCTGTTGCTGTTTCTGTTGAAGCTGTTGTGATTTTGGTTTTGGATGTTGCTGGTCTTGGCACTGATGCTGTTTTTGTTGTTGGTGCTGCTACTGTTGTTACATTAGAGGTGTCTGCAGCAGTAGGGAATTTTTTCTTTCTTTGCATGAAGCAGAAAGTTTTAAATGGTTTGTTTTGCCACAAATATGATAGCTCAGCTTTCTGCCCTCTACTGTTACAAATAACTGTGTTCCATTAGGTAAGCTGATCAGGTCAGGGATAGCTTTGATACTTCCACATCAGTATGTAACCACAATTCCATGCTCATGCCTAACCAATTCTCTCTTTGTGGATTTGCAGAATTTGTATTTTTTCCTATATACTGAATAATATGGCTGCTACCAGCAAAGAGATGTCCACTTCAAGTGGTACTTCTGCTACTTTTATTTTGACAACTTTCCAACTGAGGTATGTTGGAATTAGCCATAATTCCTCCCTTTTGAGGGTTGTTGTGACATTTTCTTTGGCTTATTCATCAGACTTCTGTGTTTGTTTTGGCATGGTTTTTATGGCTAGATGCCCTTCCCAACACCAACCACTTTACTGTGTAGACTGGATGTTTTTTATGTGGCACCAGCACTGGCAGAGTCACCAAGTAACTTGCAAGACAATGATCCTATGAGAGGGGAGGGGGCATTGGAGGAGGTGATCATGTGCCAGATGATGAAAGGTTAGAGTGTGACAGAGAGATAGAAACAGGTGTCTTGCAGTACAGTAGAGGAGGTACATAGTTACCTGGTCAAAGAAAGAGTGTGTAAGAGAGTGAGAGTACAAGAGAGAGCAGGAAAGAGATTGTGGAAAAGTGCCAGGGCACTTGTACATATTTTTTTTTTTTTAGTAGCTTCTTGCACTTCGTCTGGTGTGTTAAGGAAGACTGTTCTGCCGTTGTTTGTAAGTGAACTTAGCATCATTTAGCATTTTTTGTGTCTATTTGACTTTTTCCATTTTCCAACAAGCTTGTGTGAAATTGTTTCCTTTCCGCTTAGAAAAAAGAATGGCTGCTGCTGTTTTATTAATGTTTGTGGAAGTAGTGGTGTTATTGGTATTGTTGTGGATGGTGGGGAAGGATGTGCTTGCATCATTTCTAAATATACTTTGCTCATTGCTGCTGCTTCTGTTGCTATTGTTGTTGTTGCTGCTGCTGTCTGTGCTTTGCTTTTCGACCATATCAACCTCTGGTTGGAAAACAATGTCATAGCAGCTGTTCCAGCAGCTTTCACTTCCCTCAATTAGGGAAACAATTTTAAATCTATCTTGGATCCCTATGTGGGTTTCATGTCCTCAAAGGGCAA
This sequence comes from Octopus bimaculoides, assembly GCF_001194135.2. NCBI lineage: Eukaryota > Metazoa > Mollusca > Cephalopoda > Octopoda > Octopodidae > Octopus > Octopus bimaculoides. The sequence continues at coordinate 74,320,683 of NC_068988.1, forward strand.
TCTCTAACCAGAGCAGCAAGCTGGGTTATTTAGTTAGCAGTTCAACAAAATTTGGGATAACAACTAACAAAGCAACAAATTTTAAAGAAAATTTATAAGTAATGAACAAGTGTCTTTCCAAACACGTATAATAATGATAATGATGATGTTGATGATGATGATCATGATGATGGTCACTCCTGTTATATGGACTGTTAGATATGTAATTCGTCTGACGTTCCGTGTGTCACTGTGGTTCGTCTGAGTTCATTGTTTCATTGTTGTTGTCTTGTGTGACTGTCGTAGTAAAATGTCATTGATATTATATGGCGGACATGACTCTTGTTTATTCATAACGAACATTGGGTGAGTGCGTTCTTTGTATGTAATTGAATAATAAATGTAATAATTAAATTGTACAACTCGTGTTATCTCTGCAAGTCATCCGAGGGAAATACAACAGAGTTTATTGGCGTCGCCGATAGGATACATGCTTACTTTACCGTAAAATTATTCATCGTAATAACAATGGCTGAAAAACAGACAGTAGAACTTATTAAATTGTTTAGGGAACAAATGGACAAGTAAATGCAACAACATCAGAGAGATATGGACGCTCTGTTAAAACTGTTTGGTGCTC
>NC_068988.1:74325427-74327370 GCF_001194135.2 Octopus bimaculoides
CATGTTACCCGTTCCAGAGTATGGACCAGACAACCCAAGATGGTCCAAGAGAACCCGTAAAACCCAAGAGAGACTTTGCTGTTGATACTTCTTGTGTAGCATCAATTTCAGTGGGGAGGTGTTATATGGACTGTTAGATATGTAATTCGTCTGATGTTCCGTGTGTCACTGTGGTTCGTCTGAGTTCATTGTTTCATTGTTGTTGTCTTGTGTGACTGTCGTAGTAAAATGTCATTGATATATATGGCGGACATGATTCTTGTTTATTCATAACGAACATTGGGTGAGTGCGTTCTTTGTATGTAATTGAATAATAAATGTAATAATTAAATTGTACAACTCGTTGTGTTATCTCTGCGAGTCATCCGAGGGAAATAGAACTCCCATCTATTTCAATGTATGAATGCTTGAAAGAGAGGATTTTAAAAAAAGTGGGAAAAAGAAAAAAATGTGAGAAAAGAAAAAAAACAACTTTAAGAATAAAAGAAGCTGCATCTATTTGTGATGGATGCAATTATCACAAAGGTCACACCGCAACCAAACTTCATTCTTCACGATCTGCTGAAGTGGTTCTCTCCATGATATATTTATGCATCATGCAGTTAAAGAGAAGAAATTATTAAAATTAGTTATTACTCATTTTTCCCCAGTTTAGACATAATTTCTTGAAAATTGAAAATGATCATATTGACTTGGAATCCAACACCAAAAATTATTCAGATAGCAACCTCATTCTTCCTGCCTTTGTATCCACTCCAGAATCTATTATAGATGGAGCACCCTGTGTCCTCTTCCTCCAAATCCTCTGCATTATCACAGTCATCATCACTATTGTCATATGCTACAGTGTAGACACTACACTATCTGTTTTCTGCCATTTTGGAACAAGTGATTCCCCTTCCTTTCCACACTTAGACTTTTGTTGCATCTTTGGTGCATTTTTACTTCTTTTTTCCTGTAGAAATAACAATACAATCACCTTACCACCTCTCGATTCTGTGTAAAGCACTTTCAAATGCTGGCACATATCTGTAAGGTGTGGAAGAATTCTTCTCTTCCATTTATATAAACCTATGTCCTATGTCTTAAGTGACTCATTATGTCCCATCCCATAAATTGACAAATGACTAAGTGATCCATTAAGCTCCATTTTAGAATTTCTTTGAGTATCAAAATTTCCAAGGATATTTCCTTCATCCTACATAACATAAGCAAAGAAGATACTCTGAACATACCTCTGGTACAAAAAATCCAAATCTGCAGTACTTCTTGCAGCACTGCAAAGTTTTGTTTGATGATCAAAAATTGGTTGGTCTAGTGACTGAGGTCTGCGATCCAGAATGGGTAACTTGAAAAGGAGTCACCAGGAAGAATACAACATTTATATTAGTAGGAGAGCTAATGTAATTCATAATGGCTGCTACATCATACTTCCTAGTTTGAAGTTGGAAGAAAATGATGAAAATCTGGTAAATGACCCATTATGCCCCACTGAACCATTATACCTCACTCCACTCTCTAGAATTAACAAAAGGTAATGAATGCAAGTATACATGATAAACAGCATAACAAAAAAGGAGTATGATGAATATGCAATCCTCCTGACACAGGACTTCTATGGGTAATTTTGGAATCCCACTATCCCAGATCTTCCTGAACTACCCTCTCCAACTTTTGTTCTTTGACTTACAGGCTTATACTTAGTGTGGTGCTATCAATTCTTGCCATTTTCACCACTTTCACTAATATTTCAATAAAATCCCTTGGGGACAACCTCCCACTCCATCCTCTTCAATAGCCCCATATACCCATGTCATTGTAACAGGTCATCCCATAAGTTCTGTCCGATTTTACCTTTTCTAAAATTGAATGAAATTTAATAGTATTCTAGAATGTCTAATGGAATTTAAAATTATTTTTATGCATTTGTGTACATTCAAACT
>NC_068988.1:74327478-74336891 GCF_001194135.2 Octopus bimaculoides
CAGCTGAAGTGACTCGAAACATAGACTCAGTTTATGGGAAAGAATGCTTGAATGAAAGAACTTGCAGAAGATGGTTTGCAAAATTCAGAAGTGGAGATTTCAGTCATGAAGATGAAGATCGAACAGAACGAGTTTGATGATAAGCTCCTTGAGGCATTACTTGAAGAAAATCCTGCATTATCAGTTGAAGAATTGGCAATAAAGCTTAGTTCAAACCATACGACTGTTCGTCGTCATCTTCAATAACTTGGAAAGGTTCCTAAACTTGGAAAATGGATGCCTCATGAATTGTCCGAAAGCAATCGCAAATCCTGAGTTGACATCTGCTTTTCTCTCCATTTTCGTGAATTCATTTCTCTGTTTTTGGATAGACTTATGACTGGTGATGAAAAATGGATCTTCTATCGAAATGTTAAATGTCGTAAACAGTGGCTTGGTAAAAGGAAAAAAAAACTCAACCACAATTGAAAAGGGAACTTCATGGGAAAAAGGTTTTTCTCTCTATCTGGTAGGATTGTAAAGGAGTAAATCACTTTGAATTGTTACCACCTAATGCAATAATCAATGCTCGAGTCTACTGTCAGCAATTAGAGTATTTGAACCAAGCTTTGAAGAAAAAACGACCCGCTTTAGTGAATCAAAAAGGAGTGATGTTTCATCAGGACAATGCACAACCCTACACTGCAAAGATCACATCACAGAAGATTGAAGAGCTTGATTGGGAAAAAATTCCTTATTCACCTTATGCTCCTGACCTTGCTCCTTCAGACTACCATTTGTTTTGTAGTTTAAAGAATCATTTGGGGGACATGACTTTTGTAAGCCAGGAGGAGGTCGAAACTGACATTTCAGAGTTCTTTGCTTTGAAACCAAGAGTTTTACATTGATGGGATTAAAAAGCTTGTAAATAGATGAAAGGAAGTCATAGATAATCAGGGTAAGTACATTGATGATTAAATTTCAATTAAATATAACATTTGATCACTTTTTTTCTTTATTCAAAATTTGGACAGAACTTATGGGATGACCTGATATATACAAGTACTCCCTACACCCATGACTATATTATACAGTAGCCCAATACATCCATGTTTGTGCATAGAGTAGCTCCTTACATCCATATCTCTGTGTAAACAACAGCCCTGAAACCTGTGTCTCTATGTATAGAACAGCCCCTACACCTATGTCTTTGTGTATACAACAGTGTCATATATCCATGTCTCTGTGTATACAATTGCTCCTTACAACCATTTCTATGTGTTTACAATAGACCATATACCCATGTCTCAATGTATACAATAGCCCCCTACAGCCATATATCTGTGTATACAATAATACCCTACATCCATGTCTCACTTTCTACAACAGCCCCATTTACCCATGTCTCTGTATATGCAATAGTCACTACGGCTTTGTGTATGTATATTCAACAGCCCCATATATCTATATCTCTGTGTATACAATAGCCCCTACACCTATGCCTTGGTGTATTCAACAGCTCCATATAGTATACATGGATATATGGGCCTATTGTTTACAGAGACACCTCTGTGTCTCTGTATACAATAGGCCAATATCCATGTCTCTCTCTTTGTACAATCACCCCTACATCCTTGTAGGATGTATACAATTGCTCCCTCTGTATTTATATCTCTTTGTATTTAATAGCCTCCCACACACATCTCTGTGTATACAATATCTCCTACACCCTTGTGTTTTGTGTATACAATAGGTCGATATACCCATATCACTGTGTATACAATTTCCCCGTACACCTTTGTATCTGTGTATATATTAGCCCCATATAACCAGGTCTTTGTCTATACAATAGCTCCAACACATGTCTCTGTTTATACAATAGCCACATATATTCATATATCTGTGAATACAATAGCACCCAGCACCATGTCTCTATGTATGTAATAACCCCATAAATCAATGTCTTTGTGTGTACAATAGCCCCATATACCCATATCTCTGTATATTCAACAGACTCCTATACCCTTCTGTCTATGTATACAATTTCCCCCTGCATCTGTCTGTCTGTGTATATAATTGCCCCTGCTCCACTGTCGCTGTGTATACTATAGCCCTTTCACCCTTGTTTTCATGTATATGATAGCTCCACATACCTATGTCTCTGTGTATCCAATAGTCTTATTTACCCATGTCTCTGTATACAGTAGACCTCTACACCCTTGTGTCTATATACGACAGCCCTATACACCCATGTCTGTGTGAATACTAGATCTCCCTAAACCCATGTCATTGTGTATACAATAGCTCCATGTTTACATATAGAATAACTACCTACACTCATATCTCTGTGTGTACAATAGCCCCTACATGTGTGTCTCTGTATATACAACCACTTCATCACCCACATCTTTGTGTATACAACAGTGCCATATATCCAAGTCTCTGTATATGAGGTGGTATCAAAAAGTTCCTGGACTAGTTATCTATATAACAAAGATGAATGTCTGAGTGTGTGTTTGTCAATTTATAGAAAGAAAGGCTAGAGAATCTACACAAAAACTAAGTTAATTCTTGTGTAAAATTTTCCGAGAAAAACTATAGAAGTGGTCCTGAGTCTCTAGGTGCTCCCCTAAGGGAGCTATGGGCCCTTTTCCAAAATGTTGCCCACAGTGCAGTCCTCCCCTTCCCCCACCCCAAATGACTGGTCTAAGGGATATGATTAAATAAAAGTTCGGGGAAGTTAATAAGAAATGTCATAGAGGCTACAATAATTTCTGTCTGTGGAAAAGGCAAAGATGTTTTTATTCCTTGCTTACCTTTAATACCTTCCAATATGCCCTTTGAGTTCAAAATGGGGAAAACTAAAAATATGTAATGTTTTTTGGTGCCATGGTTGTGCAAAAGAGCAATCATGGCACTAAGGAACATTACTGTGAATAATTCAAATGAAAGACTCGAAAGGTTTTACCAGGAAATGAACATACTTACGAATCTATAGACTCTGTTGTGGATGACTCAGAAACAGTCAGTTATCCAGTTGAGTTCTTAAACTCTCTGGAGCCATCAGGAGCTCCTCCTCATTGCCTTCAATTGAAAATAGGTGCTCCAATCATGCTTCTCTGCAACCTTTCTCAGGCAAGGTTGTGCAATGGCACAAGACTTGTCAAGAAATTAATGAGAAATGTCAGAGCCCACAATAATTTCTGTCTGTGGAAAAGGCAAAGATGATTTTATTCCTCGCTTACCTTTAATACCTCCCAACATGCCCTTTGACTTCAAAATGACTTCAATTTCCAATACGTCTGTCTTTTGTGATGTCCATTAATAAGTCCTAAGATCTGACTTTGAAAGTTGTTGGTTTGCAATTAGGAGGAGGACTGTTTTTCACACGGTCAGCTATATGTTGGGGCATCCAGAGTGGGGAGCAAAAACAATCTTTTCATTTTCGCCCCTACTGGTAAAACCCGAAACATTGTCTGTTAGGAAGTTTTTAGCATGAAATCAACAAATTAAAATTTGCAGAATGAAAAATAACTTTGAATTGATATTGTCAATGTCATACTATATTTGTCTAAGAAAAGCTATTTGTATTTTTGTTTGTTGTTATACTTAAGTTCAATAAATTATAGTACATATAATTTTAGTTTTCCCCAAACTTATATTTTAGTTATCTTATACTAGACTTAAGCCAAAGTCTGTGCAATGTTTACTTCATTTATAGACTGAAATACTAGAGATCATAGATCATAAGTTTATATGCACCCATGATGATATTGCCCAGAAGGAAACAGCTCTATCAACTACATGAAAGTCGACAGTAATTTCTTATAAATGTTCAATACAATCTAACTGAATAACTTTCAATATTCATAGTACAATTTTGGAGGCTTTTTTTAAACCCAGTCAATGACAGGTGTTTCTGCTTGAGTTTTAACATCATCTTCAAAATAGTCACCTTACGCAGTAATACACCAGTCCCAGCATTTCTGCCACTTTTGGAATCTGGCCTGGAAGTTGTTTTCCATAAGCGAGTTCAGGACCTTCTACGATTCACTCTGAATTTTGACAATGGTATTAAAATGGCACCCTCTGAGCTACATTTTCATCTTGGGGAGGAGATGGAAGTCCGCAAGTGGTAGATCTGATGAATAGGGCAGGAATGAAAGTGATACCATATTATTTTGGCAAGAAACTCACGAGTGAGGAGAGCTTGGTGACAGGGTGCAATGTCATTGTAAAGAATCCAATTCTTTGTGCTCCAAAAATCTAGTCACTTTCACCAAATGTTCTCCCTCAAATGCTTCAAAATCTCACAGTAGAACTTTTGATTGACAATCTGACCCTGGGGGACAAATTCTTGATGTTCAACATGGATGTTGAAAAAAACGATGAGCATGCTTTTCAGTGAGCTGCAGCTCTGTCATGCCTTTGGTTGTGGAGATGAAGGACTCTTCCATTATGAAGACTGTTGCTTCATCTCAGGGTCATACCTGTAGACCCAACTCTCATCACCTGTGATGATCCTCAACATGAAGGATAGGTCATCAGTAGTACACCGACAGAGATCTCGACAGGCTTCGATGCAATGTTCTTTCTGTTCAGTGGTCAGCAGGAGGGGGGGGGCAAACTTGGCAGAGACATGCCGCATGTTCACTTCAGGTGTTATGGTTGCCTGCATAGACCCATGTGACAGACACTAACAACATCAGCAATACAGTTCTATATTTGAGAGATGAGGAATTATGTACATTATTTACATTTGACGGATATTTGTCCTCATCTTGTTTATAGTTAACACAACGTTTCGGCTGATACACCCTCCAGCCTTCATCAGGTGTCCTGGGGGAATTTCAAACCTGGGTTCTCATTCCTAAGGTATTTTTCTGAAAAAAACTTTAGGAATCAGAATCCAGGTTCAAAATTCCCCCAAGATACCTGATGAAGGCTGGAGAGTACATCAGATGAAATGTGTTAACAAACAAGATGAGGACAAATATCTGTCAAATGTAAGTAATTAAATAACATCAGCAATGTTGTTGATTGTCCTCCGATGATCTTCGTGCACAAGCTGGTGAATTTTCTCCACATTCCCGGGGACGATGCTTGTGGTAGGTGTTCAGATCACTCATCTTCCACTTTTGAAGCACCTGTGCCACTCGCAACATTGCGTCTGTAGCAGACTTCCCAAGTTTAACACAAAATTTCCCATTGGCTCTTTATTCCTGTTCATGACAAAATCACTGACTACAACATACACGTGATCACAAGCACACAAATTTCACAACTTGCGAAGTAAACACAATGATGTCACTTGGCACACTGCCTCATGAAGGTCGCTGTTAGCTCTCACACAACTGTGTGCTGCTATCTGTTGGCATGCTTCAGAACTAGTCCAGAACTACCCCCTCATACAATACCCCCCTACAAGGGATATCTCTGTATTCAGCAGTCCCCCTACAGCCTTCTGTTTCTGTATACTGTAAGTCTGTATACCCATGTCTGTGTACAACTGGCCCTTACACCTTCGTGTTTGTGCATACAATAGCTCACTACACCTATGTCTCTGAATATAATAGCCCCCTACACCCTTGTGTCTCTGTATAAATACAAGTTATGCTTTCAGCTATTTGCACCCTGTGTGAAGTTTGTTTTTGGATGAGTGGAATGTTTTTTTTATTACCACACATTTAGAACATTGAAGGGTATAGTCCTCTACATCATGTGAATAACCTGGCTTTTGCATTTCAGACAATTGTTTGAAACTGAAATTGGTGCAAGTGAGGACATCATTGTGAACCCTGTTTTATGATTTATCTTCTCACAATTTATTGATAAATCAGCAGGTTCATGGGGTCATTGTGTAGATGCTGTCATATGTAATCAAACTGAAATCCTTCTTGGCCTAATATGACAGGAATTTCAAAAAGTGTTTTTAAAATTATTTCAATGCTACTTGATAATCAGATCTCCAACTAAACTCAATGTCTTTTTTTTTTTCCCCCCCAAAGAGTTAAATAATATATTTCAGCACTTCACCATGAAATTTAACTGATCCTTGAAGGAATTACTTACTAGACAGTGAATGGACACCTAACATTTTCTAGTTTAAATGCAACTCCAAACAAACCCTTCCTTTTAATTAGAATGTGCCAAAAGCAATAATCTCTTTCCAGTAACCAATCATTTTTCTGAAACGGTACCCATACCATACTTGGGGTTTCATTGCAATTTTAGCCTTTAATTTTACATCATTGTGAATTGCTACAACCAAATAATTATCATTTTCATAAACTATTTTACTCTCAATCTGTCACTGGCAGCAATTTCTTTTCTGTTGCATGTTGAAGAAGTGACTAGCAAGTATAACATTCATGTCTATCTCAGTAATTATGGCGATCTCTTTAAAAATCCCATCACATCTCTAAGACATTGGATATTATAAAAATAGTCAATTCTAGCAAATGAGCATGAAGTATATTTGGAGTTAGATATGAAGTTGATCAGTTCTGATTAATTCCTACATTATAATCACCATAGATACAAAAGTCACTGATTTACAAGTACTAGCTATATTCTAGTCTTTCGTTTTCTGTAATTTCACACCTATCTGTATCAAATATAAATTAGAAGTTTACAAGATAGCAAGTATGACTGATATATAGTTTTTCTTTTAATTCAACACTAAATTTATGTATTATTAACATCAGATAAATCATAGGGGATTTGTCTAGTGCTGTTTCCAACCAGACTATTACTTTAACACACTTCATTATCTCTATAACTTGTAGTCATTTGTCTGTTTCTAAAATATCTTCAAAGCAGCCCAATGTTTTGTTGGTTCGCTGTGGTATAGTGCCTGAGGGACCAGCTACTTCATTGTGCTTGGTGTTAAAACACGTGAAAGTCATAGACAGGCATTTGTTTTAACACTGATGTATATGTTTTGTTTGTAGACACGCAAGTAGTGTGGGTACTGAGAGGTGTTGGGTGCTAGTGTGTGGTGTGAGTACTGAGTAGAACAGTATATATAATGGTGTATGTGATGAGGGTACTGAGTTAGGCAGTGTACAGGTGTAGGGGTGGGAGGTGTGTGGTTTTAGATGAAAAGAGGTGGTGAATTAAGGCCACAAGGAGTAAAGGAATGAAGGGAGAAGACCAATGTTTTGCAGCACTTTGAAAAGTCAGCTTTGGTGATACTTTGGCGTCACTGTTCCTTACTATGAAGGGTACAATTATTATAGGGGTTAAGTATGCAAATTAGGTGTCTGCTATAATTAAGTTTAATATGTAAATTTAAGACCACCTTAATTAGAGGGAGTGTCTCCAAATTAGCTCTTTTTTAGTGATCCAATGGTCTAAGTGTTTAGTATCTCTATTAGATCAATTACCTAGTAATAACTTTTAATAGGTATCACTATAGAATGCCATACAATGGAGACAAGCAGTTTGAATATGCAAAAACACGTTTTGCTTCATCATTTTCATATCAAAATAAATATTTTCTGAGGAAAATTATATATCATTTGAAAGTTCTGGATGTGAACTTTATTCTCATATTGTTTTAATTAAAATCTGAGTTACATATCATGTCAGGGTCCTTCAAACACCCTAATATTTCCAAGCATTTATAAAGTTTGTACCGTTTTTTTTTGTTTTAACTGCTAACTGGCAGCCCTCATTCTAGTTCAATGTGCTCAAGCGCCATAACTTGAGTTGTGCTAAAAACCATACGAAGAGGAAGGTTTTTGCTCTATTTTAATAGAAAAATGAATGGGGATAGGTAAAAAATATAATAGTATGAAATATGAAATATAATAGTTAAAATTTTATTGTTAATTTTCACCTAGAAAAGGACATATTTTCTTCAAGATCTTTATATCATAAGAAAAAAATTTCTCATGAATTCAATGTGGTCATTGATAATTCTGGCTCTGATATGACAAAAAAGTGCAAAGTGAGTAAAGAGGGTGGTATACTGATCCTATTTGCCAAACTGACGTATTCACACAAGGCGAGCGGTCAAACATAACCAGTATTTCAAGAAATGGATGAACGAATTTTTAAGTAAACATATACTTCTACAAACAAATGCACTAAATTGAGTTTAATAAGTCTTCTAGAGCTCAAACTTAGCATGAAATCATTGTATTGAGAATGTTTATTTCCTCTCACTGTTTTGACATGTGGAGAGCCACTAGGCAAATCTAGTAGATATTCTTGCACATGTAAATTTCATTTTTCTTTGAGAAGTATTGGTCAAATTCTGTCAATAAAAATTATATTGTGCAATGAATATTATTTTGTAGACCATTAAAGTCAGATGTCATGTTTTTTTTTTCAATTTTGAATAGTTGGAATAATTTGTGTCAGTGTTTACATATTCGTTTTGTTTTTTTATTTTTTCCTCTCTCTCCTACTAACAAGCTTGCAGTAAGTTACAGATGTTGTTAATGCTTAAAGCAAAGAATTAGGTTATACATTTTGTTTGTTTTTTAATGTAGGTCAACATGCAATTTTGAGAAAGGTATTAGGTAGCTGTGGGATGTGCTAGAAACAACAGCTAAATCTTTCTGAAATCACACATTGTTTTGTTTGAAAATATTTTCAATTTTTTTTTTTAATGGAAAAGCTTGTCCCATCACTTTTAAGTGCATAGTGCAAACAAAATTGACCAAAATTGATCCAGGTTGGGGATGAAAACAAATCAATCTTTCAAAAAAAAGCTTACTCCCATCATTTCCAAGACCATGATGCAAAAAAGAAAATAGAAAAATCCCAGTCAAAATGGAGAAAATCCAACTCACATGGGTGTGCTGATCTGAAACATCGCGATTTATAATAGTCCATTAAAATTTTATTGAAATGTCATGTTACAAAATGTCAGGATTTATTTAGTTCTATACCAATTACAAATGTGCCAAGTCCTTGTGACTTGTACTTTTGGATTTAACTAGGTCTGAAAACACTGCAAAATTGACTGTTGTGACATGTAATAAAATAGGCTTTACATAAATATTTAAAAAACTGCAAAAAAAAAAAAGTAAGAAGCTGCTATACTATGGTCACTATTAATTTGTGTTATTTGAAGATGATTATCACCTGTTTCCAAGATAAGACTAATTAGGCAAGATTTTGACCATTCTGCTAACCATTCAAATTGTCATATTTCCTAAAATATTCACCCAAATTTCACAAATGAGGTACAGTAGACACTACATTTAAATACTTTCAGACATTCATAATGATACCTACTTTTAACACATTTTATATCATTATATAAATAACATTTACCCTAGTAAAAACTTTGAGCCACAAGTCTTCCATTATATCCTCATCCTGTTTCTTGACAAATAATCTTCAAACTTGTTTACCCTTGCTCTCTGAATGCCCATTCTTCCATTAATTCCCCAAACTTCCCGTCAATCACTACCTAG
>NC_068988.1:74337560-74339773 GCF_001194135.2 Octopus bimaculoides
AAAAAAAAAAAAAAAAAAAAAAAAAAAAAATGAAGACATTTCAATTTTATTCATTAATATACTTTAAAATAAATGACTTCTGTAATATGACCACTTACAAAGGGAACAATATTAATGATAATAATGATTTCAAATTTTGGCAAAAAACCAGAAATTTTTAGGGGAGGAAGGAAGTCGATTGCATTGATCCCAAGGCTCAACTGGAACTTATTTTATTGATCCTGGAAGAATGAAAGGCAAAATTGACCTCAGCAAAATAATAATAATGGATTCAAATTTTGCCACAAGGGCAGCAATTTTGGGGCAGAGGATGAGTTGATTACATTGACCCCAGTGTTCAAATGTTACTTATTTTATCAACTCCAAAAGGATGAAAGGCTAAGTCGACCTCGGCAGAATTTGAACTTAGAATGTAAAGATGGACGAAATAGCATTTTGCCTGGCATGCTAATGATTCTGTCAGCTTGCTGCCTGAATAGTAATAATAATACTTTCTACTATAATCTACTATGGGCACAAGGCCTGAAATTTTTTGGGAGGGGACTAGTTGATTATATCAACCCCAGTACTTGACTGGTATTCATTTCATTGATCTCGAAAGGATGAAAGCAAAGTTGACCACAGTGGAATTTGAACCCAGAACAAAAATTAGACGAAATGTCACTAAGTGTTTTGTCAGCCAGTTTGCCACCTTAATAATAATAGTAATAATCAAAAAGCCAAATAAAGATTTATAAATTCTATTTTTTTTTTACAAAGCTTTCAGCAGAGTTCTTTAGTTTGGCAGATTACTGCATGGCAAACAAATAAACAGCAAATAACTCAGCAGGTAATCCTTCCTGTTTCTCTACTTTAACAACTTTCATTCCTGATTTTTTGATGATGCTAATGAACTCTGATTTTGGCCGGGTAAAACAGCTGTCAGTTTCATCAAACACTCGGCCTTCTGTGGTTACATTTTCTTTAATAGCAATCAAGCCCCCACTCACTAAGGCGGCTTTGCAGCGTTTCAAGAAGGACACAAAATCAGAATTACTAAGGTAACCAAGGACCCACTGGCACCAAATTACATTGTATCTGCCAGGTTCAGGAACAAAATCTTGCAGAGAGTTGCAAATGTAACGGTCCACTTTTGACTTTTTGTCTCCCAGGTAGGTTTCTGCACGGTTTAAAAATTTTTCGTTCAGGTCTAACATGTCAACATGATTGAAGAGTGGTGTCAGTAGATGTTTTGTCACTCTGCCAATACCAGCACCACAATCTAGAGCTCTATTGTTGTCAATGCTACCACCATGGGTCTGAAATTAAGAAGAAAAAAATGTTAGGGTATGAAGAGGAATGAATTAAATATGACGCTTTGAACAGACAAAATTAGTTTATCAAAGACTCTGGATATGGAAATCAATTGAAGACAGCTGAGATACTGTGTGTAGGGAACATGGAGAATTGAATGGAAATGATAGGACATTGAGGATGCACTCAAAGAACAAGCCAAAATGGGATCTTTGTGGTTATTGTCACTATCTACAATTTTGTTCCAATTATTTTCAAATTTGGTACATGGATTAAATTTTGTATACTAATTATGAAAATGAAATTCATTTTCCCTATAAATTCATAATCAAAATGTTATTATCCTTTAAAATTTGGGTATTTTAGCCAATCAGAAGTGAGTATTTTACACATCACTGTGAAGTTCTGTTAGCATAGTAAGCAAAGATGCTGTGCATGTGCACAAGGAGTGCAATCACCAAATTGAGAGTACCTGGGCATCTTTAAAGCATGGAAATAAATGCTGGTGTGAGACACACCATTCCATGGTTGACTCATTGTGAATTTATATGAAGGAGATCATCATCATCATCGTTTAACGTCCACTTTCCATGCTAGCATGGGTTGGACGATTTGACTGAGGACTGGTGAAACCAGATGGCTACACCAGGCTCCAATCTGATTTGGCAGAGTTTCTACAGGTGGATGCCCTTCCTAACGCCAACCACTCAGAGAGTGTAGTGGGTGCTTTTACGTATCACCCGCACGAAGGCCAGTCAGGCAGTACTGGCAACGGCCACGCTCAAAATGGTGCATGTTATGTGCCACCCGCACAAGAGCCAGTCCAGGGGCACTGGCAACGATCTCGCTTGAAAAATTTCATGTGTCACCCGCACAAGAGCCAGCCCAGGGGCACTGGCAACGATCTGGCTTGAAAACCT
>NC_068988.1:74340166-74349201 GCF_001194135.2 Octopus bimaculoides
GCACTGGCAACAGTCCCGATCGAAAATCCCACGAAGGCCAGCCAGGCGGCACTGGCAACGGCCACGCCCAAAATGGTGCATTTCATGTGTCGCCCACACATGAGCCAGTCCAGGGGCACTGGCAATGATCTCGCTCGAAAATCCTACGACGGCCCCGCACAAGAGCCAGTTCAGGGGCACTGGCAACGATCTCGCTCAAAAAATTCATGTGTCACCCGCACAAGAGCCAGTCCAGGGGCACTGGGAACGGTCTCGCTCGAAAAATTCATGTGTCACCGGCATTTTATAAAATCTTAGAGTGTAATTGCAAAACTTACGTTCTTGAATTTTTTTTTAACTAATAAATGTCTGTTTTAAGCAATGGTTTGACTTATTTCAAGCAACTCTTATTGATTTGCTTGTGGCTTTTAAATATTTAATTTGCTATGAATGTTTTAATGTTTTTCAATGTTTACTGTCGCTAGTTTAATGTTTTGATATGCCCGTGCCTCCCCCTCTTACTACTGTGACAGATGATGGACGAAACAACGAACGCGATGTTTTCTGATTGGCTGCATATTCTGAGAATTATCTAAGTTTGAACACCTGTAACATTTTTGCAAATTTTTTCTGGGATAAATGAATAACAAATTTGGATTCAGTGTCAAAAATTGCATCTATATGATACATAAAAACTTTTTTTAAAGGTTTCGACATGCAGCGATGATAACCACAAAGATCTTCAAAATGACAAGAGATGAAGGGACATCAGAAGACTACGTATATCGTTCATATTAGTTGGACTGGTATCCTTATCTTGACTGTTGCTTTCACTATGTTTCAGCTGTTGTACACTCCAGCCTTCTTCAGGTATCTTGTGTTGAACATGATTGTTGTATCAGAATTTCAAGCCTAACCCTTTATTTGATTTACAAGGGTACACTGTCCTCATTACTCTCTGTGTTTTGTGACTTTTTTTTCATTTGCTTCAGTTGATTTCTTGTGAATTACCTTCATGTCTTGTTTGGGATTGAACCCAGAACCCCTGGGTGCATGCACTGCATTAACCAACATCTTTATCTAGACCACTAAGTCCATAGGCAGTGACAAAGCAAATTTTTTTAAGATTTACAAACTTAATGTTTATGTAATCCATTGTGGCAGTCTGCTTTCTTTTTAAATTATTGGTTTCCATAACTGTATTCGTCTTTGCATTTGGCTTGCTTAAGAGGTTGTTATGTCCTAGCATATGCGCTGCTTCCTGAAGTTTTCTAGTTTTCTAGTGGTTCTCTATCTATTATTGACCTAATCCCACAGTCATTAGTTTCTCCATTTTTCCATGTCATTGGCTATACCAGACTTTTCAATATCCCCTCATGTAATGGAGTCCAATGTTCATCTACTCTTACTTTAGGTGGGGAAGCATGTTTCTCTTTTGTATGCTTTACTGCAGCTGCATAGGGAGGCTTCACCTGGAAGAGATGTCTGCAAAGTGTTGAATTACTTCAGTATACTCTCCTGATATCATATGGCCCACATATCTTTTGAGGCCTCTGACATAAGAGTGGATAGTATGCTTGCTAGGTAGTTGCTACATAGTGGAGTGTTTCTTAACCTGATCATTCCTAGTGGTATGTGTCAGGATTGCTACTTATAGTCTTTGCACAATGTTGCAGGTAATGACCAATCCTCTTTAAACTGTATGGATGGTGGGAATTGAAGTGGAGGCTCTGTCCTGTAATGGTTGGTTTATAGTATATGAATGTCTTAAACCTATAATCTGTGCAAGTTATTAGTACATTCAGGAATACTAGCTGATTGTCCTTTTCTCTTTCCATTGCAAACAGTATGGATGGTCTTTTTGAGTTCACATGATCCAGCAGTACTTGGATATATTCCTGGTGGGACCAGAGTATGAGGATGTCATCCAATCTATCTTATGCATAGAGTTGACTTCAGAAGTGTTGATCCTAGAGCCATGTCTGTGAAGTATTCCATTGTATATGTTTACCAATACTTGAGATAATGGTGAACCCATAGCTAAACCCTCTTCCTGCTGATATATATCAGTACCTATTCTGAAGTAGATGGTTTCCATGTAGAAGGTCAGCATTTCCATCAAGTTCTCTATTTGTATATGAGTGCATTTCTTTAGAGAGGTGTCCACAACAAATCTGTCATGAGTCACTGATAATGCTTCATTAGTCAGGACTTTGGTGAACAGACTTTTCACATCTAGACTCACTCCCCAGTTTAGACCTAATGGAGGTACCTTTCATCAATTCTGTGAAATGAGTGGAATTCTTCACATGTGATGCTGACTTACTTGCTAATAGATTGATTATATCCACAAGGAAGTGGTTCAGTGGATGACACACTGAACCTTGCCAACTCACTATAAGTCTTAATAGGATACCATCCTTGCGAATCTCAGGGAGACTATACATGTGTGATAGCCTACTATAATGTTGGGTCACCTGTCTGTACTCCTTTGGTGTGAAGTGGCACTTGTCCTGCAGTAAGATCTGTAACAGCTTCCTCTCTATTTTCAAAGTTGGGTTTTTCTTTACTTTGTTGCAGCTACCGTCTCTAATGAAGCCTGCCAACTTTTCAGAATATTCAGACTTGTCTGCTGGAAGTATTATGGTGGTACTGCCACTCCGTGGGGTTTTGATAGCCAACTTTTCTCCCTTAGTGAAGTTCAGTTTAGGTTTCTCTAAGACCTTTCTTACTTTCCATCTTAGTTCATCTCCTTGAGTCTTGGGTATCTTTATGGTTACCTCCTTGACGGGGGCTATCAGGTCTAAAGTACTGGGGTCAATGTGTTCTGGAAAAAAAAGTCATGAAACACAGAGAGCAGAATGAGAACAGTGTACACCATTGGATCAAATAATGGGTTAGGTTTGAAATTCCAATACAACAATTGAATTCAACACAAGACACCCGAAAAAGACAGGAGTGTACAACAGCTGAAACAAAGAAAGCAACAACCAAGATGGGCACATCAGTCCGATTAATATCAACTCCACATCTCACAAATATAGAATTGTATTATGCAATTAATACAGAGCTGACATACAGAGAAACTATATCTGAAACTAACTCAACACTCAAACCACTTGACAAAGGCACAGAGAATTGTGGAAAGAGCAAGACATACTTTCATCCGAGAAAGGATCCACTATAACTGTTGGTAAAAACACCAATTAAAGAATGCAATCAGAGACGTTATCTTCAGGCCTCATCAGAGATAGTAACTGCAGCAAAGTAAAGAAAGACCCAACCCTGAAAATGAAGAGGAAGTTGTTACAGATCTTAATGAAGGACAAATATCACTTGATGCCAAAGTGACCCAACATTGTAGTAAGCTATTACACATGTATGGTCTCCTTGAGATTCACAAAGATGGTATCCTATTAAGACTTATAGCGAGTTGACAAGGTTCAGTGTGTCATCCACTGAACCACTTCCTTGTGGATATAATCAATCCATTAGTAAGTCAGCATCACATGAAGAATTCCACTCACTTCACAGAATTGATCAAAGGCAAAGGACAATAGAAACTGAGTAGATGAGGTAGAGATGGGAGAAATATAGATAAAGTACTTATGGACTTCACCAGTGTTAGTGGTATGAAAAGTCACCCAATACATGCTATAAAATAGTTTGTGTTAGGAAGAGTATCCAACTGTAGAAATCAAGCTAAAGCATTGGAACACAATGTAGTCTTTAAATCTGTTGGACTCTCTCAAATTGTTCAACCCATGCCAGCATAGTAATTGAATGCTAAAATGGTAAAGTGGTTTTCAAGATATTCGAGATACCCAAAATGATACATAATGGGGAAATTGTTCCTGAAAGGGAAGAAACTCTTATTTTTCTAAGACAGTGGGTTGACATAGCAAAAATAGGATTTTTTAAAATTACAGTAAATGTTTCTATTTTTGCTTTTGTTAAACACAATATTTTAATCATTTAGAAATATTTTAAAGTGAATATGATTTCGAAAATGTAAGTTTCCTCAAAATTAAGTGCGTATATTTTGGCTTTCTTTAAACAGACAATATTTTAATGATTTTTAAAATTATTTTCAAGTGAATACCATTACATACAAAAGTTTTTTTTTGGCATCTTTAAAAAATATTCTAAAGTAAAACTGACTTTAAAAATGGAGTAAATATTTCGTAAAAGACCTGTTCATAACCTCAGTGCGAAACAGATTTTTACGTACCTCACCTCCAAAGATTTGGCTGCTATTTCTAGCACACCCTGCTACCATGTAACAGCTATCTGCAATAAAGGACCCAAATAGCTGTTGTGTGGTTGCAGGATGTTCAAGAAATAGCAGCAAATTCTTTCCTTTTCTGGGGAAAGGAGCTGTTTACACATGATTTCGATGCCACATTTGTTGAAAGCATGTGAAATAACCTGGGGGAAAATAAAAACCCATGAAACAAAACTCTGTTGCTGAGAAACTCAGAGTCTCCCGGTGACTCAATGGGTCACGGGTAGTCTAGCATCTTATATCTCTCTATGCGTCTGCATGCACGTATGGCTGCATATGCATGTTTAAGGGGTGAATGTATGTATATGTATGTATGAATATATGTGCACGAGGGAACATGTGTGCGTATATATATATATAATTAAATTTACATATACTAGTACACCTGCGTACATAAATGTTAATTATTTAGATACACACATTTAGACACCAAAAGTTTACAAAACCATTCAAACAAATTTGCTTTCCTTGAAACGCTTAAGAATAAACAAAATAATTAAAAATTTCATTAATCAATCAGAATTAATTGACCAACATGGATTTATATTAACTTCTTCTTAGAGTATGATAGGCATATGTATTGTGTTCACGCGTGTACATGTATGTGTATATATGCATGGATGTGTGTACGTATTCTTTTATTTGTTTCAGTCATTTATTTGACTGTGGCCATGCTGGAGCACTGTCTTTAGTCGAACAAATTGACCGCAGGACTTATTCTTTGTAAGCCTAGTTCTTATTCTATCGATCTCTTTTCGCTGAACCGCTAGGTTATGGGGATGTAAACACACCAACACTGGTTGTAAAGTAATTGGGGGGGGGGGGCAAACATAGATACATACACACACACACACACATATATATATATATATATATATATATATATATATATATAAAAACATACAATGGGCTTCTTTCAGTTTCCGTCTACCAAATCCACTCACAAGGCTTTGGTCAGCCCGAGGCTATTAGCTGAAGGTGCTATGCAGTAGCACTGAACCCAGAACCATGTGGTTGGGAAGCAAGTTATTTACCGCACAGCCACGCCTGTTGTGAGAATATGCATTCCTCTGTGTATATGTATGTGTGCATACTTGCATATATACAGATTTTCTTAACTTTATTTATACCAGATAAACGAACATTCCATTCTTTTATTAACTATAAACTTATCTTATTTATATCTAAATTTCTTCTATCATCTCTATTTAATTAAATTTATTTATTGTTCTAATTCTGTTTATCTACTCTATCTCATCTCTAATCAACCTGCAAACCCCTTGTCCAAACATATAACAATACAGATCATAAACAATATCATTCAGTCTACTATAATGAATCCATAAACACATATAAAACATCCAAGAGTATATCTTTTTTCCTCTGAAGATATTATGCTCAGGTCAAAGAAATTTAAAATTTACTGAGTATTAATTGAAACAGCTGTATGGGATGATGATTAATTTGCTGTTAATAATAAACAATTAGCAACTTCCCAATCTCCATCTTCTTTTATATGAATATAAACTATATGTTTTTATATACTTATTATTTTAAGGAAAATATCCCCCCCCACTCCAAATACTAGGTACTGAAACATTTCCTTGGATGAAACCATCCCTTTATGAGGTTAACACAAACCTCTAATCAAATTTATATATATACATGTATGTATATACTGGGTTGATAACATTTTAATTCCATTGTTTGAAGAAAAGGGATCCTAATTTGTGTGTGGAAATTTTAGTGGAATAAGCCTGCTTGAAGCAGTTGGTAAGGTTTTAACAAAATTATTACTTTATCAGCTAACAAAGTGGATTTCTCCAGAACTGCATCAAACATTACATAACTTTTTCAACCTTGTTAATAGGACTGCTCTCTGGATCATTCTTGGTCAACTTAGATGTCCACCTCAATTTGTCAACTTGTTTAAGCAACTCCATCGTGATATGAAAACTCATTTTAAGTTCAACGGTTCACTATCAGAATAAATTTCCATCAATAAAAGGATTAAACAAAGTAGTATTCCTGCTCCATCACTTTTTCCCCATATATATTTTTCTGGAACTGTCTCATACACTTTCCAGGACTATGGTATCAGCATATATAGATTTGCAGTTGTTTTACGGGGAGTTTCCACATGGTAAATGTCCAAGGCATAAACTTAACAAGCACTTAAGGGATGCTGTCAAAAGCAACCTTAACTCTTTAGCATTCAGAGTGTTTTGTCAAATGTAATGCTTATTTATTCACATTGATTTGAATTAATTGTGAATTAATTTATAGTGTACTTATAGAGATTTTCATTAATATCCATTTTTTCCACAGGAAGTTATAAAGTCAGGGAGTAGATACGCTTGTGCAGGTATGTAGGAAACTGAAAGAAGCCTGTCGTGTGTGTATGTCTTTGTTTATTTCCCACCACCGATTGACAACCGGTGTTGGTTTGTTTATGTCCCCGCAGCTAAGCGGTTCGGCATAAGAGACCGTAGAATAAGTATCAGAGTTGTTTAAAAAAGTACTGGAGTCGATTCGTTCGACTAAACCCTTCAAGGTAGTGCTTTAGCATGGCCGCAGTCCAATTGCTGAACAAGTAAAAGATACGATACACATGCCCACTAAGAACGTTGTAGTTCGCTCGAAGCATTGTAATACAGAAGGAAAATGAATGAAATGAGAAATAAGAAAAACTTGTAACAATGCAGAAAGTTGAAAACACCTTTATATTTCGGGTGCAAAGCCTATCTTCAGAAGAATACAGTCGAAGAAATGTGTAATTACATAGATCCTGCCATTTTGGATAGTCTGGTGCTTTTTGCTAGTAGCAGCAGCACCCTAAATGCATTTGGAGAGCTGCTGCTACTAGTACAGGATCTATGTAAATACACATTTCTTTGTATTCTTCTGAAGATAGACTTTGCGCTCGAAATATAAAGGTTTTTAAAACTTTCTGTATCGTTAGATTACCTTCTTTCTCATTTCATTCATTTTTCTACACACACACAAATGTGAACTCTTTGCGAGCTGTCCAGCCATGTGACTTCTGGATATTTTCGTAATATCAAATATTTTTTTTTTTTTAAAGGAATTAATAAGAATATTTAAAATACTTTTAGGATATCTAAATGGAATACCATAAACAAACTAATTATAGTGATAAAAGGATATTTTAGCGGAATTCAACAAAAAATAAACAGAGTAGCTGACGTGGTTGTTAATGACGCTAGTAAAATCAAATCACTGAAACAACACCATCAAGGTTTTAAAACATGAAACACAGATAATGTACCATAGAATTGACAAAGTGACAGTACGATAACGGCTAGAAACCCTTTGATCAAAAGACAGCATGGTGAGATCTGTCCCAAGACAATATACCGCCACTAAACTAGGAAAGGTGCGTACACAGAGTGGAAGGTGAAATAACAGCCAGAGCACAAGATATATAGTGTAATCCTTGATACGCTAGTCCTAGAGAGAAAAAGGGCGAAAGACGTGATATGATGGCAAGTAAGCTGGTGCTATCCTGCTTTCGCAATAAACCCTCTTCCACCACCACAAGGTGCCCCAGTTTGAATGACATCTGCGTGTTTTAAGAAAATTTTTACTCACCTTCAGAAAAGATCGAAGGAAAATTGATGAAGTTTTAATATCTATGGGCGACACTTGTGGAAAGCCTCCAAGCATGCCATCAATTGTAGCTGGAACTTTCTCCCAATAACATTTAGAATTTTCATAATATTCTTCCCCTTCTCTTGCTGCCATTCTACAAAACATACAACTTCAGCAGTTTAGCGGCAACTTACATCTAATTACCTCCCTTGATAGTAGCTCTTTAAAAAAAAAATACAAATCCCCAAGTAATTTTAGGGGTTTTATATATATTTTGGGGCTATTCTTGGTTATCTCCCTTCAGCCTGCTTTCGCGCTTATCTGAGTTTCGAAACTGCGTAATCATTTGAACGTCGGAATAAATCCTTGTTCAGGTTTAGATCCCGCCGAAATCAACTTTACTTTTCATTCTTCCAAGTTCGATAAAATAAAGTACCAGTCAACTTGGGTCGTTGGTATCTCTCAAGATTACTGACCTTGTGCCTAAATCGGAAACCATTTTCACTATTATTTCATTGTCTATGAAATCGACGAAAGCAGTCCACCTCAGTATTTCATTTTATCGGCCAGACAGACCCGACACAGTATACTTTAGGTACTTTGACTAACGCTCTAACGATTCTGCCAATCAGTGTTTATCTAGAAGATACCATATATTTATAAATAAACACTGGGACCCGAAAAAAAAAAAAGGAAAACTAATGTTTGCAGCGGCAAAAAGTTAACTTTCTTTCGATATGAGTATATAAAATGGCCGCTGAAAAACTGGAACTAGGAACGTCATTTTTTTCGCGAATTTCAAAATCGTATTCGTTCTAATTAGTAAGGAAAGTGAGATCTTACGTAAATAAAGACAAAGGCGAGTTTATGTAGTAATAACTTTGCTTCTTAACCACATTGTTCGGGTAGTGTCCCACAGGGTGACACCTTGGGCAAGTGTCTTTTATTACAGCCTCTGGCCTACCAGAGCCTTGTATGTGGATTTGGAAGACGGAAACTGAAAGAAGCACGTCGTGTATATATATTGTCACATTATATTTACAGATAAATTCCTCTACATAATATCGAGGTCTCTTTCATTCTTTTGTTGTCTTACCATTTCTATCAATATATATATATATATACATATATATGTATATATATATATATATATATATAT
>NC_068988.1:74349248-74353471 GCF_001194135.2 Octopus bimaculoides
ATATATATGTAAATAGGTATAAGTTAGGATTGTTTAAACATCCAAGCAATAGGCTAGAAGTGTTTAAGCAACCAGGGGATAATTAAATCTGAAGGCACTCCTGGATATTACTTGTGGTCTTAATTGTAACTGCACCAAAGCATGCTGGGAACGCCTCCTTTGATTCTCTTAAACAGCACCCACTCTACCTCTCCTTCGCAGAAAGATTATTAACTCTGATTTCGACTAAAATATAAGACTCACTATACCTTACCTCTATTCTCATACCACTATATGCATCCTTTACATTAGTATATCCCCTATCTTCTATTCCCGCATCTCTCACACCATGAACTTAAACAGACTTCTCAACATTCTGAAGAGATCTGCCAATTGGGTCAGCAAATCGAAAAGATCGTAAATGTAACATTACATAATCTCTACATAATTGATTAAATTAATGGCTAACTAGCACAATCGACCTGCTTCTTCCTGTGTTTGTTTCTCCATTCCCTACATGATTATATATATATGTATATATATATCGTGTGTTCCACAACCGTTGTTGGTGTGTTTACGTCCTTGTAACTTAGTGGTTTGGCAAAAGGAACAGATAGAAGTACCAGGCTTAAAAAGAAAGTCATTTCATTCCTTTAAAATTCAAGGTGGTGCTCCAGCATGACTGCAGACTAATGACTGAAACAAAAAATATATACTCCTGTCTGTGTTGTTCATATACCTGGCACTGGCAAATCTTAATTAATTCTCTCGGCTAATTTTTGTTTAATTTATACAAATTAATTAGGCCCTAAACATATTTTACCATTTTTGTATATATCTAAGTCCCTTGGCTGCTGGTGATGCATACTGAGGCAGAAACATGTTTTAAAAGTCCTTTTATCTCCAGACAGTAAGTTTTTTTCTTAGTTGATGTCAACTTTGAAGAATTTTTGATTCTCAAGATGATCTCCCCTTCTCATCTGGGGTATATCTCAATTGGCATATGGTAATTGTTAATGGTATTTGTCTTTGTTATTCATATACATGCCACTGGCCACTCTGAGTTATTTTTCTTAGCCCATTTTTGCTCAATAATGTATGTATGTATGTGAGTGGGTATTACTGTCTCCTTATCTCGATATCCTGTGATAGTTGTAGGTGATTTGAAGATTTATGCTAAGAATATTAGCAGTGGCAAAATACAGCTGTAAATAACAACATTTTTAATTGACATACAAATGAAATTTGGTTAAAACAAATGTTTATACTTGTTTGTTGAGTGTGGAAAAACATGACTGCTGCTCAGTGCTTTGCGAACACTATAAAGCAGACATGTCAAGCTCCCAGCCTGTAGGCCACTTCTGGCCCGTGCAGTAATTTCATCCAGCCTGCAAGACCGTTTTAATATCAGCTTGAAATTGGTCCAAATGGTGGCATCAGCAAATAGAGTACTTTGCTGCCCCCAGCAACGCCCATGCCTTCTTGTTACAACTACACATACATAGTGTGTGGCCAAAGCAGGCCATGACATTAGATATAGCACTGACTACACTACCTTTCTTACTAAGGGTTTCACCAAGAGTAGCAATAACTTAATACATGACTAGAAACAACATCACTGTGACTATTACACCTTATCTGTACAAAAAAAAACACATTAAAGAGGCATGATAACACAATCACAAGTCTTAATTGTAACTGCAACAAAGCATGCTGGGAAATGCCTTCTTTGATTCTCTAATTGTGTTGTGAAGCATTGATGATGCAAAATCTACTAATCCCATAATGCACTGCAACAGCCACCTTACTGCTCTTTCAGGCAATCATTTTCACATGACGTCATTCAGTAGTAGTAACTATCTATATTAATGGTCAAGAGAAAAGTCGATGCTGAAAACAGAGCTTTTCAAATCCGGTGGGAAACCGAATCCATGTTTACTGACATTGATGGTAAACCCGTGTGTCTTAATTGTGGTGCTAATGTTGCTGTACTTAAAGAGTAAAATCTCAAACGCCACATCAGGACAAGTATAAATAGCTCACTGCTGAGCAGAAGCAACGAAAGATGCACGAGTTGAAGAGGAAACTCACGTTACAACAGGCTTTTTTAACCAAAGCAAAATTACGAAGTGAAGCTGCAGGTAAAGCAAGTTTTGTTGCGGCAGAGGAGATTGCAAATTCAGCCAGGCCATTTATCAAAGGAGAGTTTGAGAAGAGTTGCGTGATGAAAATGTGTGACGTTTTGTGTCTAGACAAGAAGCAACTGTTTGCTAATGTGAGTATTAGCAGAAATACAGTTGGCCACTGATTTGAAAACACAGTTGATTGAAAAAGGAAAAAAAATTATTGCATACTCTGTTGCTGTAGATGAGACTACTGACAAAACTGATACAGCACAGCTAGCTATTTTTATATGTGGAGTGGACTCCAATTTGTTCGTCATGGAGGAAATTTTGGACATTAAATCAATGCATGAGACAACAACAGGAAAGGATCTTTTTGAAAAATATGTCAGAGTGTAACTGACATAAAACTGCCTTGGGACAAACTTGTTGGACTTACAACAGATGGAGCACCAGCAATGTGTGGTGAAAAAAGTGGACTAGTGAGTAGGATATGTTTAAAGATGCAAGAAGAGAACTGTGCTGGCGAGTTGACAACATATCACTGCATCATACACCAGGAAATGCTGAGCGATAAAGTCTTAAAAATGGAACGTGTAATGAGCACTGTAATGCAAACAGTAAACTTTATCCAAGCCAAAGGGTTAAATCACTGCCAATTTCAGTCTTTCTTCGGGAAATGCATTCAGAGTTTGGTGACGGGCCTTATACTATGGAGGTGTGGTGGCTCAGTCGGGGAAAGGTCCACAATATAGTTTTTGAGCTGGCTGAGGAGATATGTCAGTTCATGGACAGTAAAGGAAAAGAATCCAAAGTTCTGCTGGATGAAAAGTGGAAATGTGAGTTGGTGTTTCTGGTTGACATAACTCTCCATCTCAATGTTTTAAACATCCAGCTCCAGGGACGGGATCACATGATCTGTGATATGTTGCCAAGTAATACCGAGCGAAGTCAGTGCCACAGTGTTCCTAAAGCAACACTTCACTGATAAATTGAGTGCACTCCATACTGAATTTGCACGGTGCTTTAGTGACTTTGAAGCACGGAAAAATAATTTTGAGCTGCTTCGCAACCCATTTACCATCAATGGGGAAACTGCACCGGTACAGATTCAAATGGAACTGATAGAACTTCAGTGTAATGGGACATTAAAAGCAAAGTACAACTCTGTGGGGCCTGCACAGTTCACTCGCTTCACACCTGAAGCAATGCCCCAGCTCCGTTTACATGCAGCTCAAACATTGTCTTTGTTTGGAAGCACATATCTGTGCGAGCAGCTGTTCTCTGTGACGAAGATGAATAAAACGTCACATAGGAGTCATCTCACAGATGAACACCTGCAATCTATCCTGAGAGTCTCAACAACACAGAACCTTGCCCCAAACATCAATGAACTCATTGCCAAGAAAAGATGCCAAGTATATAACTCGGACAAAATTGCATAAAGAAAATTGAAAGGTTTGATTTATTATTTTAATTTTCACTAAAAAGCACATTTTAAAAATTTATATTGTCTTTTTCTTTTTTTGCAACATGTTTTTATTTTAAATTTTTATAATTTTGACAGGTGATATTTTTATGCAGAGCAAAATAGTTTAAGTAATTTAAGTTAGAGTTTGTAGAGAACGACCGTGCGAACTAAAGGAGATGACGACGAGAAGGAAGAGGCTCCTTTTAACGTGTCACATGGTTGACACAAAACATGTAATGTAACATAAGAGGGCTCGCATGTGAGATGCGAGCAAGTGCCAGCTAGGAAAGAGAGCTGACCTTCACTGGACGATACCTCAACTTCAATTCCCACCATCCATACAGTGTAAAGAGAGGGATTGCTCAGTGCCTAAAACATTGAGCAAAGAATATAAGTAGTGATCGTGGTTCCGGGTTCAGTCCCACTGCATGACACCTTGGGCAAGTGTCTTCTACTATAGCCTCGGGCCTGCCAAAGACTTGTGAGTGGATTTGGTAGATGGAAACTGAAAGAAGCCCATCATATATATGTATATGTATATATATATATATATATATGTATACATGTCTCTTAAAAGATAGAGCTCAAAATCAATGCATTGAAGATACTTTATTGCAGCAACAATTATAATAACAGAAACAACCACAATA
>NC_068988.1:74355253-74357970 GCF_001194135.2 Octopus bimaculoides
TATATAGGTAAATGATAGGGTTGCCTCAATCCTTCAGGGGTAGTCTGAAGCATCCAAGCAACCAGGGGATGTTTAAATCTGGAGGCACTCCTGGGGATCACCTGTACGGGTACCGTCTTGGGTAGAGGGCATCCAGAGGCAGGTAATTTATTGTTTAAACCGTAGTTTATAATTATATTTATGTGGAGAATGGAGCAACAAATACAAGAAGAAGCAATTCTGTTGGGCTAGTTAGCCGTTGTTTTATTGTGTGGAGGTTATGTAATGAGTCATTGTGGAGGTTGAGGTTATGTAGTGAGTCATTGTGAATGTTATGTAATAGTCATTTACGTACGTTTCAATCTAGCCTCAACATTCTGATGAGATTTGCCAAACCATTGGCTAGATTGAAACGTATGTAAATGACTATTACATAACATTCACAATGACTCACTACATAACCTCAGCCTCCACAATGACTCATTACATAACCTCCACACAATAAAACAACGGCTAACTAGCCCAACAGAATTGCTTCTTCTTGTATTTGTTGCTCCATTCTCCACATAAATATATATATATATGTATGTATGTATGTGTGTGTGTGTGTGTATGTTTGTGTGTGTGTGTTTGTCCTCCCAACATCGCTTGACAACCGATGCTGGTGTGTTTACATCCCTGTAACTTAGCAGTTTGGCAAAAGAGACCAATAGAATAAGTACTAGGCTTACAAAGAATAAGTCCTGGGGTCGATTTGCTCGACTAAAGGCGGTGCTCCAGCATGGCCACAGTCAAATAAAGGCGAAACATGTTGCCCCCTCAAAATAAGGGTAGAGCTGTGACATGAGGAAATATTGATAAATCGAGTATAGCTGATCATGTATGGAAAAATGGAGACCATGAAACCGAAAACTAAAAGAAGCAGCGCATATGCTAGGACACAACAATCTCCTAAGCAGACCAAGTGCTGATATGAATAGCATATGGGAACCGGTATTAAGGAAGGATAGGAAAATATTTGATTTATAAGCCCTAAAATTCACTCCATAATTGCCCACAGGCCTATGGCGTAGTGGGCTACTAACCCCAAGATTCCAAGTTCGATTCCAGGCAGTGACCTGAACAACAACAATAACATTATATTGGTATATCATATTTCATATATCACTATTTAATTGATTGCTGTATCATTTGGAAACTGGAAATGAAAAATAACTTAGGAATGAGAACCCAGGTTCAAAATTCCCCAATACACCTGATGAAGGCTGGAGGGTATATCAGCCGAAACATGTTAACAACAAACAAGATGAGGACAAATATCCGTCAAATGTAAATAATGTACATAATTCCCCATCTCTTAAATATAGAACTGTATAAGTGAAAGGATTTACTGAACCAAATTTACTATTTACTCCCTTAAGATGTTCGATAATATAAGCAGTGGTCATATAGTATTGATAAGAATAGGATGGTGTTGAATTCCTCTTTCTGTAGTATTTTAATTGATCAAATATGGGATCAATTAAATTGTGCATAAGTGTTGCATTGTAGCATTTTGAGGTATGCTACTCTATTTGAAACATACATAGCTGATAAATCATTAATAAATCTATATTCTTTTTTGGGTTTTTTTCTATTATACTCTAAGATTATATATTAGATTTATACTGAATTTATTCAGTGTTTAAACTTCTAATTTAGAAATTGGACAGGTAGCAGAAAATGAATTTACAACCCCTATGAATTACAGTGGCATTCATCGAACAATTTAGTTAGCTGAAAAAGTATTTTATCTCTTTTGCCTTCATTATATTACACATTTGTCCATTGGAGCAACAAGGACCAACTAATCATCTGTAGGGATGGCTGATGACTGGCACAGTGACTTTGTTTAAAGTGAAGAATTGTGCACCATCAACATCATTCTCCCATTTATGACCATCTTTAATCCTGTGGCAAAACAGTTGTAACTGGCTGTTACAAGTAAATACATGATTAGAAAGGCACAATATGCAATAAAAAAACACGAATCAACTTTGCTTATTAGACAATATTTCATGTATTTTTCAAATTCTTATTTTGAACCTGAGGAGACAGGCACACAGTTGAAATATTGTCTAATAAGCAAAGTTGATCCGTGTTTTTTTATTGCATATTGTGCCTTTCTAATCATGTATTTACTTAAGTGAGAGCATGATGGATGTTATGTTATACAGCCTAAAAACAATAGACTAGCAGGATCTGTGGAAATTCCATGGTGTAAGTCAGCATATTTGAAGAGATGTTAATATATTAAACAATTTCAAAACAAATCTTTTGAAATCTTGCCATTTAATCAAAACTATATTTTTAAATATGAGAAAAATGGTATTGCTTATTTACCTTCTTTTAATATGTTTGATAGATATTCTGTGTTTTATAGTTTAAGGAAATAAAAGATGAATTAAAAATATGCTGCCTTCCAGCTTGCCAGCCCTGGTCAAACCATCCAACCCATGCCAGCATGGACAATGGCCATTAAATGATGATGATGATGATATAAAAAAACATACACTTCTCATTGTCCAACCACCACCAAAGCCTCAACTGACATTTTCATTTCATTTCAATTCAGCAACCTATCTATTTGTTTATAATGTCAATGTGAATACCCGTCAGAGTGTAAGTATCTTGAGAGAAAAGCTGAACATTAGAAGCATCAGTTGTGGCGTGCAAGAGAGACGATTGCGCTGGTATGG
>NC_068988.1:74358510-74359402 GCF_001194135.2 Octopus bimaculoides
GGCACATAAAAGACACCATTTCGAGCGTGGCCGTTTTCGTGCGGGTGACACGTAAAAACACCCACTACACTCTCTGAGTGGTTGGCGTTAGGAAGGGCATCCAGCTGTAGAAACTCTGCCAAATCAGACTGGAGCCTGGTGTTGCCATCCGGTTTCACCAGTCCTCAGTCAAATCATCCAACCCATGCTAGCATGGAAAGCGGACGTTAAACGATGATGATGATGATGATGATGATGATGTGATGAATCTTTTGGGAGACCAGCAACCAGCAGAACTGAGAAGAACATCACAGATGTGCATGCAGCTATGAGGGGAAATCATCGAATCACAATCTGTGAGTTTTCAGAGGATGTGCAGATTAGTTGTGGTTAAGTTCAGTCCATTATCACTGAAGATTTGGGCCTGCCAAGTTTGTGCCAAAACTGCTTTCAGCTGACCAAAACACACTTGGGTTTCAGTTGCACAAGATCTCCTTGATTGTGTTGAGAACGATGAAAACTTTTGAAAACATTCATAACAGGTGATGAATCATGGGTCTGTAAAAGGTTGATAGTTGCAATAGAGGTATTAGTCTCTCTCTATCACCTTTCAACAAAATTATATATTAAGAAACAGTAGAACAATTAACAACATAATAAAAATAAGTTTTATTTTTGATGATGCTTGGTTTTACAAATCCTGTGTCATTCAGCTTAGCAGCTGCAGATTAACTTGTAATCGGTGTTGAAAGGTTAAGAGCTTCCTTGATGCATGCCAGAGGAGCAAGTAGCTATCACATTGAAGGCATCGTGGTGAAGAGTGCTCCGTTGAGGAGCAAGGTGTTGTCACGTCGAAGGTATCGTGCTCAAGAGAGTTATAAAACGAAAGTAACGCTTTAAGTACTGGTTTTAC
>NC_068988.1:74359944-74361449 GCF_001194135.2 Octopus bimaculoides
TACGACACTGCAGTTCCTTTATTACTTGTGATTGATGCAGTGGTGCAAGAAATGTCTGAGTGTTCAGCACTAATAGGTAAAAACACAGTTTGAGCCTTTTTTACAAAAGGAATGCTGAAAAATGCAATAATATACAATGCAGTCAAATATAAATTGTCTTGGAGAGTTTCTTTGGCCAGTGCACTGTACAGCCAGACCTAGTGACATAGGGTTCACTTGTGGTAGTTCTCAACGATGAAGGTGGAGTTTTCACAGGTGTATGTGTTGGTGATGGTGATGATAAAGGTGAATGCATTGGTGATGGTGTTGACAAAGGTGTATGCAAAGGTTGAAAAGGGGGCATGCCAGTATTGTCAATGGAAGATGTAGTTTTATCAAAATACGCTTTCTTCAGACAGTCGACAGACACGGTCTCCGTACAACCATTAGCGTCTATTTTTAAAAATTTGGGTGTGCGAGAGAGCACACGAAAGGGTCCTTTTTAAGGAGAAACAAGAGGTCCTCTGACAGAATCATCCCTAACAAACACATGTGTCCAAGAATCAATGTTTGATGGCACTTTAGAAGGTGGAGTTTGTTGCCGGGGACTCATAGTAGGAAGGTTAGAAAAATAATCTCGTAATCGAGTGACAAAGGATGCTAGATTTGGAGGCTGTAATTTGTCTGGTACCAACATCGTACCAGGCAATGCCAGTGTGGTACCATACAATAATTCTGCTGCAGAAAAACCAAGGTCTGCTTTAACCGCAGTCCAGCATCCAAGTAGGACAACAGGAAGAATTTCAGTCCATGACTGCGGATTGGGTGAGGCGTGCAATGCAGCCTTTAGTTGTCTATGAAAATGCTCCACCATCCCATTAGAAGTGGGATGGTAACTGGTGGTGCGTATATGATGCACCCTCAGGATTCGTGATAACTCACAAAATAATGCTGCTTCAAATTGTCAACCATGATCCGTAGTCAAGCTGGACGGTACGCCGAACCTAGAAACCCAACCAGAAACGAAAGCTCGTGCAACAGTCTCAGAAGTAATGTCTGCTATAGGAATGGCTACTGGCTAGTGGGAGAAACGATCAACACAAGTTAAGAGATATGAGAACCCGCGATTCACAGGCCATGGTCCAACCAAATCAAGGTGAACATGGCGAAAACAGGCCTCTGGAGAAGGAAATTGTCCAAGAGGGGCACAAACATGCCTATGGATTTTTGCACTCTGGCACTTCATGCAAGAGCGTGCCCAAGTGGTAATTGATTGCCGCATGTTGGGCCAGAAAAACCGAGCAGTGACAAGTTTTACTGTTGCAGAGATGCCCGGATGTGACAAGGAATGAAGGGCATCAAAAATAGAACGTTGATGGTTTTCAGGTACTAAAGGCCTAGGAGAACCGGTGGATGTGTCACACAATATAGAGCCTTCTGATGAAGGGAGCAAAAGATAGGCAAATTTACAATTGATGAATTTTGGCAAAGTTAAATCTAACGTTGACAAAAGAGGTTGGTCCTGC
>NC_068988.1:74362144-74365886 GCF_001194135.2 Octopus bimaculoides
GCATTGACCTTAGCAGGTAGAGGTTTGATCCCATTAGAATCAATATAGTGTCCCAGAAATTCCAGGGAGGACTGCCCCAAAACACACTTATCGGGGTTTATCTTCACATTAAATGCGCGGAGTCACTGAATAAGTTGCGACAAATGGTGGAAATGATTCTCTTTTGTATCACTAGCGATGAGTATGTCATCGACATAGGCGAATACAAAATCAAGTCCACGAACAACTTCATCTATAAATCTTTGGAAAGTGCTTGTCGCATTCCGCAGACCGAAGCTCATAAAAAGAAATTCAAAACAGCCAAAAGGAGTAGTGGTGGCAGTTTTGGAAATGTCCTCTGGATTAACTGGAATCTGGTGATAAGCACGAACCAGATCAATCTTGGAAAAGATAGTGCAATCGTGTAGATTTGCTGAAAAATCCTGCAAATTCCTAATTGGATAACAATCTGGGACCGTTACAGCATTGAGTTGCCGATAGTCTCCCACCGGACGAAAATCAGAATCACCTTTATACGCCAAATGAAGGGGAGATGCCCATGGGCTGGTGGAGGGGCATATCAGGCCGAGTTGAAGCATGTGTTCAAACTCGGCCTTAGCCGTCTTAAGGCGGTCAGGTGCCAGACGTGGCCACGAAAAAACAGGCGGCCCAGTTGTTTTGATATAATGGAGGGTGGAATGAGCGGGCTTTGCCGGCTTGAAAGTGATGTCCACCAGCTCCGGAAGGGAAACTAGAAGGGAATGAAAAACGTCCCCAGCAGTGGCAATAAAAAATGCTGGGCTAAGAGGGGAGTTGGTAGAGCTCTTTGCTGGCGTAAAAAGGGATGTCGAATCGTCGACAAGTCTCCAACGCCGAACATCTACCAACAAGTTAAAATGATTTAAAAAGTCTGCACCCAAAATAGGATGCGGAATGTCAGCTATGACAAAAATACATTGAAAATCTCTATGAAGACTAATGTCTAGGCGTAGAGAAAGTTGACCAAATGTATATATCGGGGAGGAATCAATGGTGTGCAACACTATAAGCAAACACTTAGGTTTGTCAGTACTAAAGCGAAAAGGCCAAATACTACAGCAAGAACCGGTGTCAACCATGAAGGACTTCTTCGACACCTGGTCCTGGACAAAAATTGCACGATGAAAGGTAGGTGCAGAGGAAGAAATAGACGTGCTCAATTTCTTGCTTTGAAGTTTTTCGAGACTTTATAGGAGCATGGTTGAATGCACTTGTGTGCCTTGTCAGTGAATTTCGCATGATGCCAGCACATACCACGTTGTGTCCTGGAAGGTGAATCACGTCGGGGTCACCAGTGTAAAAGGTTGATAGTTGCAATAGAGACATTAGTCTCTCTCTATCACCTTTCAACAAAATTATATATTAAGAAAACAGTAGAACAATTAACAACATAAAAATAAGTTTTATTTTTGATGATGCTTGGTTTTACAAATCCTGTGTCATTCAGCTTAGCAGCCGCAGATTAATTTGTTATCGGTGTTGAAAGGTTAAGAGCTTCCTTGATGCATGCCAGAGGAGCAAGTAGCTATCACATTGAAGGCATCGTGGTGAAGAGTACTTCATTGAGGAGCAAGGTGTTGTCACGTCGAAGGTATCGCACTCAAGAGAGTTATAAAATGAAAATAACGCTTTAAGTACTGGTTTTACTATGCATGCGCACTTGAGGGGCTTCCAGGAAGGCAAGTCCTTTGTGCATGCGTAGATTGTACTTCCTCAATGGCGGCCATAATTTTGCACCACTACAGGTCTATGGCTACATCCCTGAAACAAAGGCTCAGTCTCTGCAGTGGAAGACACCAACATCTCCAAGACCAAAGAAAGCACGAGTGAGTTAAAGCAATATGAAGACACTGTTGACCATTTTCTTCAATTACAAAGAGATTGTTCATCTTGAGTAAGCTCCACCTGGTCAGACAGTAAACAAGGAGTACACCATGACATTTTGCGGCATTTGTGGAATGCTATCTGTCAGAAAAGGCCAGAATTGCATGCGTCCGGTGAGTGGCAATTGCACCATGACAACACACCTGCCCTTTTAGCACAGCTTGTGCAGCAGTTTTTGGCTAGGTACAGCATTCCCCAGGTCCAACAACCACTGTATTCCTCAGATCTTGCCCCTTGTGACTTTTTCCTATGGATACTAGGAAATCAAAGTGAATGTGAGGAGGCAGATGCTGATTATCCCAGAAAATGAGTTCCAGGAATGCTTCCATCAATGGAAACAGTGCTGGATTAAGTGTGTGTGGCATTTCCACTTTGAAGGAAATTAAATGCCAAATTGGTACGTGCTACCAGTCGGGATACTTATTGATCAGACCATGTATATCTTTTAATACATAAATTTATAGAACTTCATGACATTTTTCATTATATTCTTTTATTCTTTTTCTTTTACTTGTTTCAGTCATTTGACTGTGGCCATACTGGAGTGCCGCCTTGAAGGGTTTTACTCAAACAAATTGACCCAGGACTTTACTTATTTTATTGGTCTCCTTTGCCAAATCATTTAGTTATGGGGATATAAACATACCAACACAGGTTGTCAAGCAGGGATGGGGGACAACCACATACACAAAGACACACACATGCATATATATATATATATATATATATATATATATATATGACAGTCTTCTTTCAGTTTCTGTGTACCAAATCCACTCACAAGACTGGTCGGCCCAAGGCTATAGTAGAAGACACTTGCCTAAGGTGTCATGCAGTGGGACCATATCCAGAACCATGTGGTTCGGAAGCAAGCTTCTTACCACACAGCCACACCTGTGCCTATATATTAAACATATGTTAAACATTTCAACTTTTCCCATATGCAGAATAATCTTTGCTCAAATGCAGAATAATCTAGACCTTCTCGCTATCTTTCTATTTCTCTCTTCATTTCCCCCCCTCTCTCTCTCTCTCTCTCTCTCTCTCTCTCTCTCTCTCTCTCTCTCTCTCTCTCTCTCTCTCTCTCTCTCTCTCTCTCGCTCTCGCTCTCACTATTTCTCCATTCAAGTTATTACCTCCCTTGGCATAAGTGTCACACTTAAAACAGCTGAACATGCATAAACAAGCAGAACAATATCATAGATAATAACGATGATGATGATGATGATGATGATGATGATGATGATGATGGTAGTGGTGGTGGTGGTGATGATGATAATAATAATAATATGGTTCTCATGGCTTCTGATCTTAACTGATTGGAAGTGTTATCATGTACATTGTTTTGTCTTGGTATAAAAGATGGGCTACAGCAAATATTCTGTTCAATGCAACAG
This sequence comes from Octopus bimaculoides, assembly GCF_001194135.2. NCBI lineage: Eukaryota > Metazoa > Mollusca > Cephalopoda > Octopoda > Octopodidae > Octopus > Octopus bimaculoides. The sequence continues at coordinate 74,365,444 of NC_068988.1, forward strand.
ATTTGCTTGTCAGTTGCTTAATTTTAACCAGTTGAGCATGTTCCTTAGTGGTTGACGATATGTGCATCTCTGATCACATGCAGAAGTAGTGAGGGAACATCATAAACATGTGTTGAGAGGAATTATTTGGGGTTTGGATAATTCACCTTTGGAAACATGAGTGTTTTGTTCATCATCCTTAAACAACCCTTATTCAGGGATCTTTTGAGTGGGATGGTCTTCTTGACCTGAAGAAAATTCTAACTGGGTCCCACCTGCAAGGTCATGCGCTGTTTATCTTGATATGAGATCACCATGTCGCACACACATGGTTGTGATGCATGTGCCTGGTGTACCCTTATCAGAGGGGTAGTCATGATGGGTATACTGGGCTTCGTATATTTTACCCCAGTGTCACATTGATGGAATGCACTGCTCTCTCCCTCAATAATAATAATAATAAT
>NC_068988.1:74370347-74373480 GCF_001194135.2 Octopus bimaculoides
CAATACCTATTGTCATAGGTGCCCTGGGAATGACAGCGAAACGGGCTGATTACTACCTAGCTCAGATACCAGGAAACCCCAAAATGGCTGAAGTTCAAAAGATAGTGCTCATGGGAACTGCCCATATCCTACGTAAAATACTGTCTATGTGATCTCAAATTTTAAAGCAAACACATAATTTTCTTATGGTTTCTTAAACATTCTCTAGAACAACACTATGTACAAATCCAAATATATGGTACCCTAAGCATAACACCTACATGAACTTCTAACTTGTTGTCTCTGGGTGAGACTTGGATCCAACTTGTACAAATGCAAAGCAAAAGTCAAACATAAAATAATAATAATAATAATCTACTAAAGGCACAAAGCCTGAAATTTTAGGGGAAGGGATGAGTCAATTACATCAACCCCAGTGCATAACTGATAATTTATCAACCCCGAAAGGATGAAAGGCAAAGTTGACCTCAGCAGCATTTGAACTCAAAATGTGAAGACAGACAAAATACCGCTAAGCATTTCACCTGGCTTGCTAATGATTCAACTAGCTCGCTGCATTAATAATGATAATAATAACAATAATCCTTTCTGCTATAGGCACAAGGCCTGAAATTTCAGAGGAGGGGGACTAGTTTAATTGGTATTTTAATTTATCGACCCTGAAAGGATGATAGGCAAAGTCAACACCACTAAGCATTTCACCTGGCATGCTAACAATTCTGCCAGCTCACCACCTTACTACTACTACTATTAATAATAATAATAATCCTTTCTGCTAAAGGCTCAAGGCCTGAAATTTTAGGGGAGGGACTAGTCAATTACATTGACCCTACTGTTCAACTGGTACTATTTTATCAACCCTGAAAAAAAATAGATGAAAGCAAAGTCAGCCTCGGTGGGATTTGAACCCAGAAAGTGAAGACAGCATACTTATGGTTCTGCCAGCTTGCTGTCTTAATAATAATAATAGTAATCCTTTCTTTATTAGCCACAAGGGCTGACAAAAATAAGATTGGACATTACAAAACATGAAGGACAAAGTGGGCTTACATAAAGTGTCGTGTAAAAACTCAATAACAATGAAAAATATAACAAAGAAAATGCTTAAAAGAGGCAAGCAACACTGGGTTACTCATGGAGACCCCACAAAAAATCCACAAGCGCCACAACTACTAGGGCAACAGCCCTCTCCCCATCTTTCTCTCTCTCTCAGCCTTGGAAACTCAAAAGCGCATACTCAAAGTAGGCCTGTTGACACAGATCATCTTTGCCACATTCGCCCACCTTTTAACAAAATTGCTGGAAGTCAGCATTTCTCTCTCAACTCTTACTTTCCTTTTCAGATAGTATCTGAAAATGTTGATGAGGAGTAGGCCAAAGAGAAGAGTATTTGTCTTCATCCCTTTCAGTCTAGACCACCACACAACCTCTTTTGCTACAGCCACAAGGCAGGTAAAAATTGCCTTTCCTTGCCAGCCAAAGGAAGGCAGTGGGGCAATCTTCATGATGGAATCAGCCGACAAGCAGACACATCATACACGTGACAGCGGGTGTTCGACATAAACCCACATATCAGATAAGCTCAGGCACTGGATGAGTGTGTGCAGAATATTTTTCATGTAAAATGCATTTTTTTTTCTTTTTGCATAATAAAATACACCATTTTTGTCACTCAAGGTGTAAAACCATTTTGTATTCTTCAGGGTTGTCTACAAAAATTTACGAACCACTTAACAATTGTTAATTTAAAAGCAAATAGTTATATTAAAATTCAACTTTTTCATCATTCAAATGCATAAAACTGTCTCTTACATTTTATCACATTTTCCAGCCCCAAACCATTCTTGTATGACATTATTCTGTCTCTGTTTAGGTATTGAAATCGAATTTTGCGATTTAGCCCCCACCACTCACTGAAATTAGTAATTTTTATTAAAACATGTCCTTTTAACTATTTAAGAGTTCTTTCTTTAGTTTTTCAGTATTTACTTGACAAACTCTTTACCACCACCATTGCCACCTTCTTTTAAACAACAATTCTGGCTAACACCTTTGACCACATTTTGTAGCTCAATAGTTCTACCACTCTTTGACATGCTTATATAATCAAAAAAACACTGCAGCACTCATGATTTTGGATACATTCTACATGCTCAGAATTATTGAAGTATGGTATAAATTACCTGTGGTATTTGTTAGCTGCCAATATAAATTACTTGTGGTATTTGTTATATCCTTCAAAAAATACCATGCTTTCCAAAATTCTCTAACACTATAACTGACTTGCCTGTGAGCCCTTTCCTCTTTATGGCTCTTTTATTGTTCACTTTCTATTTTGTATTTTATTCTGTTATTGTACATCTACTTTTAGCTTTCATTGCTGCCTTTCTTTACTTGAATTATAACTGCTTTCTGTCTTCTCTTTTACCTTTTGTGACATGTTGTAGTGCTCATGAGCACTGTATACTATAAGTTCATTATCATATAATTAATTGACTGGTTCTTGCCAAACCTCACCACAATTAATTAATTTGGAGCTTGGATTTAATAAGTCAGCCTTCAAACTAATTAAATGTGGTATGCATTGGCAAGATTCAGTTAATAAAATTGGCAAATCTAAACAGGTTTGTTGGATTTGGTGGGATGTGAGAGCTAATGCCCCAGACAGAATCCTTCATTGGGGAAGATATTTTTCAGACTTTTATTGGTTTCAGCACTTCAGTGTGGCCATACAGTAACACTACAGTGTTTTATTCTCTTATAAATTTCATTTATTGGACTGCAGCCATACTGGAACACTACATTTGATGTAGTGCCCCAACATGGCTATATTTATTTTATCGGTCTCTGTTTATCCTGTAACTAAATTACAGGACATAAGAAAACATAACATAAACAAGACCTGCATTTAGACAAGTAAAAGCATAAGCACACATACAAACATATAAGTAAACAAACACACACTACACAAGTACAACAAATACACATTAAACATGCTACACACATACACAAATCACACACACACCACACATACACACACTACACACACATACACACCAGACACCCACTACACACACACACACACACACACACTACACACACACACACACACACACACACACACACACACACA
>NC_068988.1:74373555-74374526 GCF_001194135.2 Octopus bimaculoides
ACACACACACACACACACACAGAGAAGCTATAAAAACATTTAATATAGAGATGTTAGGTATAGATCTCTTCATTTAGAATTGAGAATTTACACAGCTGCTACTCTGAAATTTTGTTTGTAGCCAACATCTACATAGCTTCTAGTCAGAGTTTTCTGATGTAACCAACATTCACATACACGGTGGTATCAAAGAGTTTCTGGACTAGCTATGTTTAATAAAAAATAACTTATTTACCAAAGTTTTAACATCATCTCCTTCAAAATAGTCACCTTGCACAGTAATACAGCGGTCCCAGCTATCCTGCCATTTTTGGAATCTGGCTTGGAAGTCATTTTCTGTAAACAAGTCAAGTACCTTCTGTGATTCATCCTTGATTTCAACAACAGTGTTAAAACAGCAACCTTTGAGCTGCATTTTCATCTTGGGGAAGAGAAGAAGACTGCTGGTGCTAAATCTAGTGAATAGGGCAGGTGCAGAAGCAATACTACATTGTTTTTGGTGAGAAACTCATCAATTAAGAGAGCTCGGTGACAGGGTACATTTTTATCGTGAACAATCCAATTCTTTATGCTCCACAGATTTGGTCGCTTTCAATGCATGTGTAGTGAAACTAACCTCCCGCCATTAGATACAAACTACTATCGCCATTACATACAATCTTCTCATTTAAATATAAATAAATGCGAGCGTAGTAGAGAACCCATTCCTTGTCATCACGTGACTGATCATTATTTGAATTGGCAACTTCTTCGAACCTTTCCCGCCAGAACGCAAACTGACCAATCACGGCCCCTAATAAGGTCACGTGATAGAGTAAAATTCTGAAGGCATTTGGAGCCCTCTTAACGCTATATATAGATCAACTCATACCCCACAAATTTGTCTCGGTCCAGTTTCTCTTTGAGAACTGTTCCGTGTACCACACGACAGCAGCAGCAGCCAGCGACCACTTCAGCAGCTTCGTTCAGCC
>NC_068988.1:74375027-74385130 GCF_001194135.2 Octopus bimaculoides
AACACTCATACACACATGTATCACTCACATACACACTTTTCTTTGTACGACGGCCTGTCTTTGATTATGTTCTTATATGTCGCATTCACACTCACACACAGACATACATCTGTAACGCTACAATAAATATCTCTGTTATTCATCTAATACGGTTGTGGTCTTTCATTACTGGTCATCTATGTTATCGTCGCATAACATATTAGTATATCACCATTGATATATATATTTGTGTGTTCGACCGTGTGACGCGTTTAAATAAAAGGAGTCCTCTGTTTTTCCATTTGTCACCATTTCTCCTTTTTGAGTTCGCACGGTTGTCCCTTACACATCTCCTCCCTCAAATGTTTCAAAATGTCATTGACTGTCCTCTGACAATCCTCATGCACAAGCTGATGAATTTTCTTCACATTTCCCGGCTGATGTTCACAGCAAGTCTTCCAGATCTTTTATCATATTCCAGGTATGTTCTTCTGCTTTTGAAGCACCTGTGCCACTCAAAACATTGCATACAACCCATTGCCTTGTTGCTGTAAGCTTGCCGAAGCATGCTCAATGTCTCTGTAGCAGACTTTGCAAATTTAATGCAAAATTTCACATTGGCTCTTTGTTCCAACTTCCTGTCCATGACAAAAATTGCAGACTACAGCATATGCATGATTACAAAAACTCAAATTTCACAACTTGCAAAGCACAGTGATGTCACTCAGCACCCTGTCTCATAAAGGTCAATGCTAGCTCTCACTGCACACGCATGTGCTACCATCTGTTGGTGTGTTACAGAACAAGTTAGTGTGGGAACTTTTTGATACCATCTTGTAGCTATTATAGGCAAGTTTCACACCAGCAATACCATTGATTTTACTTATTTATCTAACTGAAATTAACACTAAGGACTTCTCTTCCACCTAATCTTGGAGTGCACCTGTCTACCCCTGAATCATCATGAAATTTCACCTTCTGGATCTTTCCAGGTTTCCTGCTGTATTTCTATATATAGTTATATATTTATCTTCAATACAAAATGTTATAAAATGATATGATACCATCAGACTGCCTGTTCATAAATTGTTTGATTATACCTTCATCAGCTCAACCAATACATTACCTATACCCAGCTCTTATTCATGTGGATCTTGCATCACTATACTTAACATCAGAATTTAGGCACTTGGTTCAGCTTGAGCACTTATTATCCTTACATGTACCTATTATCTTTATGTCCTCCGACATCTTCTTATCTATCATATATATCATCATCATCATTATTTAGTGTCTGCTTTCCATACTGGCATTGGTTAGACGGTTTGACTGGAAATGGTAAGCCAGAGAGCTGAACCAAGTTCCAATCTGATTTGGAATGGTTTCTACAGCTGGATGCTCTTCCTAATGCCAACCACTCCAAGAGTGTAATGGGTGCTTTTTACGTACCACTGGCATGGGTACTTTTATGTGCCTCTAGTACTGGTACCAGTCATGTGACACCAGCATCAGCCATGACTACAATTTCACTTGGATTGAAGTCTTCTTAAGCATGGCATATCGTCAAAGGTCTTGGTCACTTGTCATTACCGCCGTGAGGCCCAATGTTTGAAGATCAGGCTTCACCACCTCATCCCATGTCTTCCTCTACCACAGGTTCCCTTCACAGTCAGAGATCGGCACTTCTTTGCACAGCTGTCCTTGTCCATATGCATCACATGGTCATACCAGCACAATCATCTCTCTTGCACACCATATCTGATGTCTCTTATGCCCAACTTTTCTCTCAAGAGTATCCACCTCCGCTGCTGACTTGGTCACATATCTATAAATACATACATACATACATACATACATACATACATACATACATACATACATACATATATATATATAGCCTCAGGTGTAGGGAGATTGCTTTCCTTGTCAATCATAATGATAAGTGCTTTCTGTGGCTATGAGTTGTTCTGACTCTCATTTCTAGCAATACTGGTGCTGATTAGTGCCCTTAGTCACTTTAGTGAATTCTATATTTATGCCTTTTGGTTGTAAATTGTGAATAAGCCATCTTTACTACTTATATATATGTATGTATATATTATTGTTAAGCAAAAATTTTGTTGATAGTGACTTTGAAATTTCAGTCATCATCTAACTAAGCTGATCAAAACTTTGAAGTCATTGTTAACAACATTCTTGTTTAAGAATAATAAATTTGTACTCTACAAAAGTGTAGAGTAGCCCTTCAGATTAATGTAAAATTGTTTCTTGTATAACTGAACATAAAAACAAACAACTATACACAGCAACCTCGGTTCTCGAATGTCTCACATGTCAAACAAATCAGTTTCTGAACAGAAAATTTGAGATGAAAATGCCTTGGTTATCGAACAAAATTCCTGTTCTTGCACAACATTGCCGAACCAAGCCAAACCAAGTTAACCCGAATGGAATCATTTCTGAGTTGACCGCCATGTTGTATACGTTTGTGTGTTGTGTTGTGCTTTTCTTTTCCAATTTTATTGTACTGTCTTTTTTCTCTTCATTGGGCCTTAGTCATGGCTCCAAAGGAAGCCAGAAGTGATACTGGTAAGGGAAAAGAAAATTTGAGAGAAAAACAATTAAAGTGAAGAAAGAAATCATCACAAAACATGAAAATGGTGTTCGTGTATCAGATCTTGCTGTGCAGTAAGGTATGCCTAAATCGACATCTACTATTCTAAAAAGTAGGGAAATGATAAAAGCAGCTGATGTTGCAAAAAAGGAGTGACTGTTATTAATAAACAAAGACCAAAGATTCTCAAAGAAGTGGAAAAATTATTACTTATTTTTATAAATGAGAAATAGTTAGCAGGTGACAGTATCAGTGAAGCATTTATTTGTGAGAAAGCATTAAAAATTTATAGTGCTTTAGTAAAGAAAACCCCTGGTACAAGTGCTGAAAGTAATACTTTTGAATTCAAAGCTAGCAGAGGCTGGTTTGAGAAATTTAAGAAAAGTGAAATACACAGTGTAATTAGGCATGGAAAGGCGGCGAGTTCAACCAAGGAAACGGCTGAGAAATTTGTGATTGAATTTAATGACTTGATAAAGGAAGGAGGTTATCTCCCCCAACAGGTTTTCAATGGAGATGAAACAGGATTATTTTGGAAACAAATGCCAAGTAGGACCTATATTACTAAGGAGGTAAAAGTGTTACCAGGGCACAAGCCAATGAAAGATAGTCTCACTCTTTTGTTATGCGCCAATGCAAGTGGCGATTTCAAGGTCAAATGATTGCTTGTTTACCATTCCGATAATCCAAGGGTCTTCAAAAGAAACGATGTCAAATCGTCCAACCCATGCTAGCATGGAAAGCGGACGTTAAACGATGATGATGATATATATACATACACATATACACCCTCCTATCACACACCTGCACCCACACATAAAAACATATGCATATCTGTATAAATGAAAGGAACATGTGCATGAAAGTCATACATATGCACCGGACACAGACTTACTCCTATACATATATATAAACGTACATATATATATACATGCACACACATATACATATAAAATATATGCATACATGTACATATATTCACACTTACACATTCACACAATTAAAAAGGAAAAGGGAAAAACCGAAAAAATATATATAAAAATAAAGAATTAATGGAAGTTAAGACATATGGGAAGCTTGTGCAGGATCATAGTAAAAATGTGGATTCTAGCCATGATCTTGGGGGGCACAAAACTGTAACAAGTATTTTGTCATATGTGGATATGATCCAAAAAGTTCAGTTCTTGAATTTAGATATGTAGCAGGGTCCAAGGAACATTTCCAGATGAGCCATCTTTCCATATTACAAAGACCACACTTGCCACTACTGTTGGTATAAGGTTTACACTTGGCTAAGATCTTTCAGTAAATCCTGTAGTTGACACCTTGTTCTTTTAAGAACCATATATAACTGGATAATTTGGTAGCTTTCCATTTATTCCAGCCTCTGAAGCTTAAAGTGTGATTGTTGAACCCTGTTTTGAAATTTCCCTCTGTGAGACCCACATATCTCTTGGATTAAGCTGTATTATTAGCGTTTGTAGAATTTACGGTGGCTTCATAAATAATGGCCTTGGTCATACAGACTCCATTTAGCAGGCAAAGTCTTTATCCCTGCAGGAACAGCCAGCTTCATGTTGTTGCATTACATTCTGTGTAATTATGTTTTTAAAATTTGGAGTTGAACTAAAACTAATTTTTAGGTTATGCCTATTAAAAAGTTTTCTATATTCATGATGTATTGGAAAATCTCTATTTATAAGTGACAAGAAATATTGACCTATATTAAAGATTACTTCGGGGGAGTAAGGGGGTGTGAACCAGATAATTTTCCTGTGTCTATGTTTTCTTTTCTTTATTTCTGGCCTAATAGTAGGTATATAAGCTATTTCCTCTTTAAATCCACTAGCTTTAAGGGCATTGTTATATAGTGGGACAGCATTATTAAATATGTTTATATTGGAGGAGAGGCTAGAAATTATCCTACTAATATTCTTAACTAAAGTCTTAAACACTATGGGGTAGGTGGGTGGCAGGAACCTACATTAATATAGCTAAGTCTATTGTTGGGCTTTCTGTAGGGTTTGTAAATATTCTTTTGCAAATCTAGAGGTAAGTCAAGGAAATTGACAACTGTCAAGTTGGTATCATTTGCTAAGATCGAATGTTTTCTTAAGATGGATAATATCCTTCCTTAACCGATTTTGCACTGGTCCACTGGTATTCTTAACTAAAACTAGAGGATCGTCCCTGTAAATAGTGAAATATACTCCAGGAAAAGCTTCTCCTAATGTGTCAAGTAGGAATAGCCCAATGAGGTCGCATATGCCTGCTCCATCATATGACCCCATGTTCACATTGAAAGAGCTCTCTGTGTCTGCTGTCTTGACCCACTCTGTGTTCTCACTGAAGAGTAAGGTCTTTCTAGCATGGAGGATTATATCCTTATCTTGTTCACTAATCTCTGTAAAATCGCTTCCGAAAATGAGGGCTTTATCTAGCAGTTTTCTAGAAATAGATGCATAGAAATTTACAATATCAAATTGTGTAAATCTTGCTTTATTCTTATTACTAATTGCTTTAAACCAGTTAACAACTTTTCTACTATTGGACCATTGTACTAAATTAATTGCCCTTCTAACTTTAGCATTGATTTTTACAAAAAATTTCCTTACTGATTTTGCAGGGTTAATTCGTCTACATTCAGGATTAGATAGGAAGTTCTTTTTATGGTCCTTAATAGTTATAAAGGCCTCTTTTTTTGGAAGGATCTCTATTTTTTAAATCTAATTTAAACCTAGCAGCGATGACACTACCTTCTTCATTAATGTAGTTATAAACTTGCAGTCTAGCTTTAGTGTAATTACTAACATTGTTATGTAGGAGTTGTGATTGGTTTTATCAGAAAAAAAGTACCATTTTTTTGGAATTTCTAATGTTTTTAATGTCCTTTTTCAGTTTCTGTTGAAAAGTGTTGAAAAGGACTTACGAAATTAGGTTTTGTTTATAAGCTTCAGTAGATCCGTTTTGAAATTTTCTAAGTCCTTGATTTTGGAAGGGAATTTCTTTGATTTATTTTCATGGTATATGTTCTCTGTGATAGACTCTTCATTGTTGTAATGGAAGACTTTCCATCTCATACATTTAATAAGATGTGTAATTTTCTCCAATAGTTTTTTAGAGTATAGTTCCCTGGATGGTATAGGTATGTTTTTCATTGAGTAATCAATACTGTAATAGTGCATATTTTCCAGTGGAGAAGTGAAAACACTTTGGAATTGTTTATTTAGTGCTTCATTTATCTTACCTGAGTCTGCAGTTAGTGAGCTGTTTTTACCAAATAGTGGCCCTATTTTATAGCGTACTGAGGCAGACTCCTTTGCCAATGTGTAGAAGGTTTTAGGATTTCTTTTTATATTTTCGACTGCCCAGGTTTCTTTCTTCTCTTTCTATTTCATGGGAGATTTTGAGTTTATTTTCAATCTCAAAGAGTTTCTCTATCAGGTGGGATTTCATGATTCAAGATCTTTATTCTCTGCCATATGAGTATTCTCCTGTCTCAGGGAATGATGTCTTTGTGTGTATTGGCTCTCTTCTCTGGAACATATTTAATGCATATGGCTAGTATTATTGACATGAATTTATTGAGTTTCATATCTATGTCTTGCACAGAGAGGCTTTTGGGTATTTATTTTTCAAGTGACTTCCAGTCAGCCTTATAGAAATTTAGGCAGCACAGGGTTTGAGTGCCATCTGTGTGGAGTTTCTTTAGTTAATTCCAGGCCATACATTGTCAGTTCTATCATGTTGTGCTCTAAGAATATTGTCAGTGATATGTTTACATTGTGGATAATTTCCATATTGTTTGTAAAGCAGAGGTCCAGGATATTTTTGTGCCTGGTTGGAGAGAGTATGATCTGCTCCATGAATAGCATTTTCCTAAGATCAGGAGAAGAGATTCTGCTTCATTTCACACTTTGTGTGTCATTCCACTGTGACTTCTTTTTCTTCTGTCCATATGGAAGATAGCATACATTGGTATGTGTATCTCCGCATCATTTATGTCTGCAGACAGATGTGCTTCTGTAAGTGCAATGCATACAGCTTGCTTGCATGCAGAAAGACTCTTCAGGAGTGCAATTTTGCATTTTCTGTTGTTCTGTAGCAGGCCTCTTATATTTTTTGTAGAAAAGGCATTGGTGTTGGTGTGATGGGTGGCCAGGTGGCATTGGTGGTCAACTGGGGTCTGTCAATTGATGACGTTTTTGTGTTGCTGCTGATCCTATGTGTGATATCTTCCCTAGAAATGTGACGTTATTTTGTTTATTAGGTATTTTGTAGCCTTCTGCTCTTTTATGTATGTATGCATATATATGTATATATATAAGTATATATGTATGCATGCATATGTGTACATATGTATGTATGTATGTATATCTATATATGCATGCATGCAAGCATGTATGGAAGCATGTATGTATATATGTCAGTCTATGTATCTATGAATATGTGTGTGTTTGTGTGTGTGTAAACTTGCATGTATGCATCTATATATGTATATGTGTATTGCCATCAACCACACCTCCACTCTTGTTCACCATTCACTACACTCACATCTAGCCCTATCTCTAACCATTTGTTCCTCCTCTCTTATGCTGCTATGGAATTATCTGCCCTCTCCTTCTCCCCTAACCCTTTGCCTATATTCTCTCTTATACTCATCTTATACCATGAGAATTTATTCTGGCCCCTCATCATCACCATCTACATTCACCCACCCTCGTGCACAATGCAGTGTAGACATGTAACACCTCTATTGAAAGACACCTGTACTTGTTCATCTAGCATACGTTTATCTTCAACACCCCACTCTCAAATACAGTACCACTCAGTAGAGGAAGCTTTTTCTTTACTCTTCTTTTTGTCTCTCAAATTACTTGACAACTTCATTCATGTCAGTCTCATGAAAAAAGTACCGTGCACACACTGCAAAGCATTTAACATTAGGAAAGGTATCCGACTATAGAACTATGTCAAAGCATACAGTGGAACCCAACACAGCCCTGCAGCTCTTCAGATCCATCCAAATTAGGCAACCGGTGCCAGTGTAGAAAATGGACCTTAACTGATAATGATAATGTATGTATATATATATATGTGTGTATGCATATATTTATGTATATATATATATGTAGGTATCCCAAATTGTAGGCCACTTTTATGTACACTATAGAGTAAGGTCACAGGCTATGTGACTTCAAGTAATTTCTATAAAGCCAAGCAATGTAAGGGGCTGCTGCAAGTATATATATATATATATATATATATATATATATATATCATTTGTAAAAAAACATAAATCCGAAAGAAGTACACTCTGAGATGTAGAGCAGTATATATTAAAAATGGGAAAGGCCGGTTTATGGGATTACCTTAGGTTTCCTGTTCATAAAGGGTTTAGCTTTATGGCGTATTGTCGGATTCCCAAAACCTGTTGGCCCATGACCTCTTAGAAACATGGAGAGGGAAATCCCTCATTACTCAAAGGTAGCAATTGGGGATTATCTCCCTTTGCTATCGACTTCCGGCTGTGCCGCCATCTTGTGGGCTCCAAAAAGCTAGCAGGAACCTCCTGAAATGTAAACATGGCCCGAAAATCTCCATTCTGAAGTTAAGGATGTTCCCTAGTTCGAGTGAGTCCTTTAGGATTCTTGTGTGTTCAGCTATGCATAACTTGCAACACTTTGTTCCGTTGATGTAGGGGCCTGCGTTCTCGAGGCTTTTCCATGAGATCGAGTATGGAATCCCATTGTCCCTTAGTTGCCAGGCATGTCTGGTCAGTGATGTTACATATCTCCTTTCTAGAGCTCTGAAGGAAGACCTGTGGTTGGAGAGACATTGCTTGAAAGAGTTTCCTTCCACATATGCATTCCTTAGATACATGACACTTCAAAGTAGTTTGACACATACTTGTAATGAGACAGGTTGTATTTTGTGCATTAGAGATTATCCTCATTATTTGGAAAAACAAAATGAACATTATTGATTTCACATGCTTTTATATTTTAAAAATGCAAGAAAGTGGCAGAAACCTGCAGAAAGATATGCCCTGTGAATGGAAAAGATACTATTACAGAACATGTGTCAAGTGATTTTCCAGATTTCAATAAGGAAATTTTTCGGTTCAATATGCATTTTGCTCTGGTTGGCCAACTGAGATTAACAGTGACACCAACATCTGTTATATGACCAGGATGATCTAGATATTCTCCAGATATCCAAATCAAGTGTTGAAAACCATCTGCATCAACTCAGATACATTAGCAAGCTCAACGTGAGGGTCTTACATCAATTGAATGTGGCTAACTTTGCCCAACAAATTTCCATTTGTGATTCATTGTAGAAACAAAGAAAATTACACTTTCTTGAAGAGAATGGATACTGGTGTTGGTGAACTGGTAAGAGAATTGTGAAGTGCAAGCAGTCATGGGAGAAGTGCAGCAAATCACTGCAAACAACCCCAAAAGCAGGACTTCACTTGAAAAAGCTTATGCTTTCAATTTGGTGGGATTGGAAAGGTTTTGTCTTTTATGAGATTCTTCCCACAGACAGATCTGTCAACTTGGATATTAACTGCAACCAGCTGGACAAAAATTAAATGCAGCAATCCACCAGAAGTGTCCAGTATTTGCTAATCATAAAGGCATTGTCTTTCATCCTGACAATACCAGACTGCACAGTTCTTTACACATTCAGCAGAAGTTACTGGGGTTTGGCTGGGAAGTTTTGCTGCACTCTCCATATTTGATCAACTTTGTGCCTTCAGACTTCCACCTGTTTCAGTCTCTTCAAAATTTATTGAATGGACAAACCTTCCATTAAAGACAGGTAATTCTTTGAACAAGGTATAATGGATCTGCCCACAAGATGGCAGTAGACACTTGAATGAAACAGTAATTATAAATTACTTTGTGTTTAAAACGTGTCTTATTTTCACTTAATAAAAAAACAAACTGAATGGACTTTTTAGCCAACCCAATATATATCCCTGCTCCTGTTTAGTGTACACACACACACACACACACATAAAAACAAAGCTGTTTAACTATACATGTCTCTCCTACCAGCAGTTAGTCATCATTTGTACAATGTACAGAGAGATAGGTTGAAGCTACTGGAATTGTTTAGTGACCAATATCACAGCTTGTTGAGTCATAGCTGCTCTTGTCAACTTGCTATTGATTTTAGTTAAAATATAATCAGTTCGTTAATATATGAATGTGTGCGTGTGTGCGTGCGTGTGCTTGTATATATATTAATACATATTGCCTCATTCATTCAAACTCATCTATTCTCTAAAATAATTCTTTCTTGTTTGTTCTGTCCCTGAAATGACTAACCTTGTTTCTTGGCTACATGTATATAACATATTTCACACTTTTCTCTAAAATAATTCTTTCTTGTTTGCTCTACCCCTTAAAATGACTTATTAATTCATCAAATAACTTCCAAATTGTAATCTTTCTCTCTAAAATAATAATTCCTTCCCTTGTTTCTTGACTACATATAT
>NC_068988.1:74385165-74390076 GCF_001194135.2 Octopus bimaculoides
ATATATATATATATATATATATATATACGCATTTCAAACTGTTTGCTAAAATAATTTCATTCCTGTCTGTATCTCTCTTATTTCTTGCTGAAATGGCTACTCCCTGCTATTTCTCTTCTAGCTTAGAGCAAAGTCTGCCATCTTCGTTCATTTTTGGCTATCCCCTCCACACATGTCCCCCCACCTATCTCAGACTTGCGTTAGTTTATTCCATGTGTTTGGCTGTTTGATGACACTTGAAAATATGCACAGCTAAGCTAAGAATTTCTCTTGTTTTTTAATCGCCTCATTCATTGAAACTCATCTATTCTCTAAAATAATTCTTTCTTGTTTGTTGTGCACCTAAAATGACTAACTTTGTTTCTTGGCTACATCTATATATAACATATTTCATACTTTTCTCTAAAATAATTCTTTTTCGTGTCCATGGTTGCATCCACCCTTTCCCACCCCCACCACCAATACCAGAAATCTCTTTCTCTTACTTGACATCCAGTTGCCCTTCCCCTCTCTCCTCTGATATTGGTAATCTTGCCACCCTTTCCTTTTTCTCCCATCCACCATCCCTGGACTAACTAAACCAGACAGTAGCCCACTTACCCTCACTCCCTCTCTCTCTTTTTTTTTACATTTGTATCTGCAGCATCAGTAATGCTTACACTCACAATGCTCATAAAACTTATATTTACAACACCCCAAACACTTTCATATACAATGCTTCCTTACTCCCACCCCTCCAGTAGAGGCAACAACCTTAACGATTCGAACATGCTTGAATGATGGTAGATTAAAAGCAATAACAACTATTATGACATCTGTTACCATATGATCAGGAGAACTTTCTTTTCAGGTGCTGAATAACATCTCTCCTTCCTGTGTTACCTCTCATATCTCTTTCCCAGTTTCCAGGGTTGACACTGTAAATGTAGGCACATTGAAAGGTAGGTCTAGCGAGATTGTAGAGATGCTTGAATGGAGATGTGCGTACAAGAGGTAAGGTGGAGAGGAGCTTCAGCTAGAGTCCTCACAGACAAAGCACATAGGTATAAACTCTTCTAGGAAGGTAATAGTGATGGAATAGGGGTGTGGGCATACTTCTTGCAGAGAAATGGGTGGATAAGGCCATAGAGATAGTGAGAGTGTGCGATAGAGTACTTAAACTCAGGCTAGTCTTGCAGGATGGTATAGCTACAATTATCTCCGCCTACGCCCCACAAGAGGGCCTACCAAATGAATAGAAGGATCACTTTTATGATATTCTTTTGCAGGCTACCTCAAAGACAAGTGACAATAACCTCATCTTTGTAGCTGGAAATTTTAATGGGCATATTGGACAGCAGCCTGGTATCTTCCATGGTGTACATGGGGACCATGGAGTTGGTACCAGAAATGAAGAGGGACTAGGCTCCTGGAGTTCTGTGATGCAAATAACCTATTGATCTGCAACACTAACTTCAGGAAACTAGCTAGCCACCTGATAAGCTATCAATCACGTGATTCTGCTAGCCAGGTTGATTTCATTCTCACCAGACAGTGGAGTGCATGGTTGCTCTTAAATACAAAGACCCTCCCTGGTGAAGAATGTATCCCCCAGCATAGACTAGTTATTAGTGACTTTAGACTCAAGGCCAGAAGGATGCCAAAAAGTGGACGAATCTGGAAAAGAAGGACATTGACGCTTAAGAACCCTTCATATGGTCAGAGATTTAGGGATATCCTTACTGAGAAATTTGATGATAGGGAGGAGGAGCTACAGTCCTGTGAAATAGAAGACAGCTGGGAATTCCTGTAAGACAGCTTGCTGAGCACCACAGACCAAATCTGTGGCTGGTGCAAAAGCCCCTTCCAGATTTAGGTAACATAGTAGTGGAACAATACTGTAGACAGAGCCATTAGAGCAAAGAAATAGGCTTGGGAGGCCTGGAAGAGTGGAGGTAGCAGGAGGATGTATCAGATAGCCAAAAGGGAAGCTAGGAGTCAGGTATAAATAGCCAAGGGAGTAGCAGAAAAGAAGTTTGCCAATGTTGTTCCGCGATGTGAGGACCTAAGAACTGAAGTATTTCGGATTGCAAGACATTGTGTGAGAGAAAACTGTGATGTCATAGGAGAGAAATATATCTGCATGCATGATGGTGCCTTTGCGTTTAATGAGTCTACAAAAAAAGAGGCTTGGAGATGCCATTATGAAAGACTGTTGAACGAGGTGAATGAATGGGAGGAGGAGAGTCTGCCAAAGGTTGACCCAATTGAGGGACCAGCTACGTGAATTGACAGTACCCTGGTAGATAAAGCAATTAAGAATATGAAGATAGGGAAAGCACCTGGCCCATCAGGAATCACCACTGAGATGCCTAAAATATCAGGCAGTGTGGGTTATGGTCTTGTCACCTGAATCATAAATCAGGTAGTTCATGAAGGAGTCATACCCAATGACTGGTATAGTAGCACCATAGTCAACTACTACAAGGGTAAAGGTGATGCTTTAGACAGAGATAACTACAGGGCTATCAAATTATTGGATCAGGTGATGAAAGTTACAGAGAGGGTCATAGCTCAACTAATTAAGGAGAGAGTTAGTCTAGATGAGACGCAGTTTGATTTTTTTACCAGGCAGAAGCACCACTGAAGCTATATCTCTGGTAAGGCAACTGCAGGAGAAATATCTAGCCAAAGATAAACCTCTGTACTTGGCTTTTGTTGACTTGGAGAAAGTCTTTGACACGGTCCCCTGATCTTTTATCCGGTGGTCAACGTAGAAACTGTGGATGGTAAGCGTTGTACAAGCCCTGTACAGGGATGCTGTAAGTAAGGTGAGGGCTGGCAACGAGTATAGTGAAGAGTTCTAAGTAGAAGTAGGGGTTCACCAAAGATCAGTCCTCAGCCCCCTCTTATTCATTATAGTCCTCCAGGCAATAACAGAAGAATTCAAGACAGAATGCCCCTGGGAGCTCCTCTATGCTGATGACCTTGCCCTAATAGCCAAGTCATTGCCAGAACAAGGGACAAAATTTAGGGCGTGGAAGCAAGATCTAGAATCGAAGGGCCTTAGTAAGTAGGAAGGCTGTCAAATCACAAACCGCTGTTTGATCTGTAGAAAAGGTGTGGGTAGAAACTCCATACAATGCACCCGGTGTAAGCTATGGACACACAAAAGGTGCAGCAATATCAAAGGAAGGTTAACTGGGAAGATAGTTTTTGTGTGTGGTAGATGCACAGGGTCAAAAGACTAAGGGCCTCTCGCTCAGGATGAAAGGTAGACTGTATGATGCATGCGTGCAAACTACTGTGCTACACGGCAGTGAAACATGGACCATGACTGCTGAAGACATGCGTAGGCTTGAAAGAAATAAAGCTAATATGATCCGCTGGATGTCAGTGTGCATACACAACAGAGTGTAAGTGCCTTGAGAGAAAAGTTGGGCACAAGAAGCATCAAATGTGGTGTACAAAAGAGATGACCGCGTTGGTATGGTCATGTGTTATATATGGATGAGGACAGCTGCGTGAGGAAGTGCCACTACCTGACTGTCGAAGGAACCTGTGGAAGAGGTAGACTCAGGAAGACATGGGATGAGGTGGTGAAGCATGACCTTCAAACATTGGGCCTCACAGAGGCAAGGATAGGAGACCAAGACCTTTGGAGATATACTGTGATTGAGAAGACCCGTCGATTAAAGGGAGATCGCAGTCATGCATGTCTGGCCCAGTTAAAAGTACCCCTGATGCGTGGGACGATATGATATGCTTGAGAAGACCTGTTGAATCAAGTAAAACCGATATCGTAGCTGTGTCCAGTGCCCCCTGACTGGCTCCTATGCTGGTGGTGCATAAAAAGCACCATCCAAATGTGGCTGATGCTAGTACCCACTGACTGGCTCCCATACCAGTGACACATAAAATGCACTATCTAAACATGATCGATGCCAGGACTGCCTGACTGGCCCCCGTGCTGGTGGCACATAAAAAGCACTGTCCGAACATGGCCCATGCCAGTACCCTGACTGGCTTCTGTACGAGTGGCACATTAAAAGCACTATCCAAACGTGGCTGATGCCAGTATCCCCTGACTGGCTTCCATGCCGGTGGCATGTAAAAAGCACCATCCGAGCGTGGCTGATGTCAGTACCCACTGACTGGTCCCTGTGCTGGTGGCATGTAAAAATCACCCACTACACTCTCAGAGTGGTTGGCATTAGGAAAGGCATCTAGCTGTAGAAACATTGCCAGATGAGATTGGAGCCTGGTGCAGCAGCTGGCTCTCCAAACTTCAGTCAAACCGTCCAACCCATGCGAGCATGGAAAACGGACGTTAAACGATGATGATGATGATGATATATATCTATACACTCATAAGTATGAATGATGTAAGTATATATATGTCTCTGTTGGCATGTAAAATGCACCATCCAAGTGTCGCCGATGTCAGTGCTGCCTGACTGGCACCCGTGTGAGTGACATTTAAAAAACACATTTCAAGTGTGGCCTATGCTAGTACTGCCTGACTGGCACCTCTGCCAGTGACATGTAAAAACACCATTCGAGCGTGACCGATGCCAGTGCTGCCTGACAGGCACCTGTGCGGGTGGCACATAAAATGCTCCATTTGAGCGTGGCTGATGTCAGTGCTACCCAATTGACTCCCATGCCAGTGACACATAAAAGCACCCACTACAATCTTGGAGTGGTTGGCATTAGGAAGGGTATCCAACTGTAGAAACCTTGCCAAATTAGATTGGAGCTCAGTGCAGCCTCCTGGCTTGCCAGTTCTCAGTCAAACTGTCCAACCCATGACAGCATGGAAAGCAGACATTAAATGACGATGATGATGATGATATGTGAATATATATGTGTGTATATGTGTGTGTGTGTGTGTGTGTGTGTGTGTGTGTGTGTGTGTGTGTGTGTGTGTGT
>NC_068988.1:74390626-74392266 GCF_001194135.2 Octopus bimaculoides
CATGAACTCATCAATGAAAATCCACTGTCACATATACAAAAATTAATAATTAAAAGCACAATAAATAAGTATAATATAATACAAAGTAAATATCATAAGATGAAGATAATAAAATGACTACACGTATTTCATAATCAATTTTCAAATAGAAAGAAGTTTAAATCGATTAAAACTATCAAAAATCAATTCTATTCAAAAATATAGCTAATCTTGAGGTCAAAATACAACAATAATAATAATAAATGAATGTATATATCAACCAACAATAAATAACAAATAAATGTATATAAAATACTTATTATATAAAGATAGAAAAATATTATTAAAATATCAAAATAATAAATATTCCATAATCAACCCTATGTCCATTATAAAATAAGCTATTATATACAAAAACCAACTTATACAAATTTTTTCGTTTAAAATACAATTTGAACAAAGTTTAAGGTTAAAATAATAAAGATAGTATTAGCACATATTTAAATGATGCAATGGTTTAAGCTAACATTTGGGCTGCTTGATTGGATGCTTAATGAGATCCAAGTCATTGATGTGAAAACCTGAAAGATACTAACAAGCATGCATAATTTCCACATAAGCAGTGTTGTAGACTGCCTCTACCTAAAATGAAAACAAGGCAGCAGAGGCTTAACATTGATCCAAAATGCTTTTGAATGTCACATCATATCCCTTCAACAACATCTTTTAACCACCAAGTGTTGAAGTGCATCTCATGACCAAGTTTGCATACATGAGACTGATAACATAAGGCTTAGAAGGCAGTTCCTTGAGCAACACTCTTTGTCTGATAACCTAGAATACATACCGAAAGAAGTCACATGACTCTACCACAACATATCATTAGATGAATAGATGAGCCTGTATGAACAGAAGACTATATATGGATAAGTTAGTAGAAAGCTCCATGATGATAGTAACATTGATCATCAAAGTAGTTTATCATGGACGAATAGCCAGATTACTACCTCCCACTTTGAAGGGTATGCATTTGCAATCCAGGAACAGGAAATATCAACCAGTTATCTGATGCACAAAAGGGATTAATATGCAGGAAAAGCAGTAAAATATGACAACTGATGCAGACTTTGTAGAGTTCACACTGAAGATATCATCCACATCATAAGCAGTTGTCTGAAAATGTCATCACAGTATTTAGCTACTGATGAGACATGATGTTGTAGCTAGGACATTCTGTAATGAAATCCATCAGAAGGACAACCCCAAAGACAAAGAAATAAAACCCCACAGTATGGTGGAAGCCATAGCCACTCATAATAAAAACGAGTACTGGTAGAATGTTCCAGTGAAGACCCCCAATAAAATGTAAGCACAAAAGACCTGATATAATGATTTGGGATAGAGAGAGAGAAACTATGCACAGTTGTGGAAATTAGCTGCCCAGCGGATGTTAACATAAAGCTGAAGATCAGTGAAAAAGAGAACGCCTACACCAAACTATCGAGAAATCTACAGTTACTCTATCCAGATTACAAGTTCAGGTTTATATACCTACAATTATTGGGGCCCTGGGATATGTAACACACTGCTTAAATACCAATCTTGAGAAATTAGGCTTCTAAAAACCTGAAAGGAGAAAGCTAATTTGAAGACTACAGATC
>NC_068988.1:74392276-74403324 GCF_001194135.2 Octopus bimaculoides
CAATCTTGAGAAATTAGGCTTCTAAAAACCTGAAAGGAGAAAGCTAATTTGAAGACTACAGATCCAATCCATCACTGGAACTGTAAAAATCTGTAAAAGTTTCCAGAAGCTTATCACTTAAATGTGTATGGGCATGTCTAGATATGCAACTATATGCATGAGAATACATAAAACAAAACATACTAATCTGCACACATACATACATACATTACATACATACAAAAATACCCTGTTATTGATGTTGAAATTCCAATGAAGGAGCCCTGGATTTAGGTTAGAAACCAGCCCTTTCTCTATTGGCAAAAAATCTTGAAGTAAAACTGAACAATGACATACATATATATATTCCCACATAATAGGCTCCTTTAAGTTTCTGTATACCAAATCCACTCACAAGGCTTTGCTCAACCCACTGCAATAATAGAAGACACTTGCTTAAGGTACCACAAAGTGGGACTGAACCTAAAACCATGTTGTTGGGAAGCAAACTTACCACACAGCCAAATAATTATGAAATAATATCAAAGCCAGTTTAGTTTCCACCTCTGTTCATGAAGATGTGAGACAGAACAAGAGCAAAATCTACTTAAACTGATAGTATAATCATTGATAGGGGTTAATCTAGGGATCAACAACTTAATCTACAAGAGAGAGGGGGCAAGAATTGACGTGAGACGTCTGGTTTAATGCTGATTAAGCTGGAA
The DNA here is from genome assembly GCF_001194135.2 of Octopus bimaculoides. Lineage (NCBI taxonomy): Eukaryota > Metazoa > Mollusca > Cephalopoda > Octopoda > Octopodidae > Octopus > Octopus bimaculoides. Next base: position 74,392,981 of record NC_068988.1, read on the forward strand.
TAAGATAAAATTGTATTATCTTTAATTAGCCAGCAGCTTTATGGGTTTTGGAAGATTAATGCATCACTACAGTAAGAGCAACAACCACATCATCAACAACAACAACAACAGCAGCAGCAGCAGTAACAACAGCTGCAGCAACAACAACAGCAACAGTAGCAGCCATCTAAGAAGAGATCTAAGACAGACATCTTTGTGTGTTTGGTGTTAATAACTTCTTAAATGAAAGGTAGAGTTTAACATTACATATGACACAGAACAGTTTATGGCAGAAATAGTAAAGCACCACACAAAATGCAGAATCTAAAGATGTGTAACACCAAAAATACTTTGTGGTATTACACATCTTTAGATTCTGCATTCAAATCTCCCTGGCATTAATTCTATCTTCCATCCCTTTGAGATCTATAAAATAAGAATCACTCAAGTCTTGGGCTAGGGAACAAGTTAATCAGTGATACCCTTCTCCAACTTTGTAGTTAAAACTATGAACTCAGCGAATGAAACTGAAACAGCATTAAATTAAAGTAGCCATCTGTGTACGATACTTAACATATATACACTGTTTTCCTTCAATGACAAGCTATGTTAAAAATACAATATATATTTGAGTGAAGGAAACCAAAATGCATCTGACATGCCCAGGAGTTGTTACTGGGTCAATGTTTGTCTTACTCTATGTATTGAGTTGTTGATACAGCTTGTCTAGGAAGAGATTTTCTCTCAGGCAAAAACCACAGTAGTGCATATACATTAAGTATGATATATAGAGGGCATTTAAAATTATGAATCATATTCATTATATTGTATAGAATCAAAGTCAGTTTATTTTTCTTTGTGTTTTTCTCTAAAAATATATACTATATTGTTGTTTGTCTAGAAATTATTCTTAGTTACCTTTCATTCTTGTAAATAGAGACTGTCTAGTCTTTCATAAGGCATTATTATTGGTCAGACTTTTGTGGTGAACATCATATAGTGCTAAACTGCCTGGAAGTGAAACTTCTGAGGTGGTTTCAATTTGTGACAGAAGGTATTTCACTTCAATTTCATCACTTAATACCTCTCAGCAATGTGTGATCATCACGATACATCATTATAAATGTAGAGAAATGTTGCTAGCTTCGTTACTTCCTTGTCCTCAATCAATTCTTGTGAAGACTAACTTAACTTTTCCTTTTCGTTCTTAATACGAGTAATAGATTGCGGTTGATTTAAGCAACCATCTCCTCATTCCTTAAGAAAATTACTTTGCACTAGAAATGATATTAATTTATTTCATAGGCATAACATTTCAACTTTTGGAAAGGGAGATAGTTGAGGTCATTTGATATCCCCACTCCAGATCATGACTGGTTCACTTTCAGGCCTCTCCATTCCAGGCTTTGTTGCCAAACCTGGAGTTTCTTCCCTAAATCAACAACAGATTCTGCAACAAGAAGTAGATTATCAGCATATTGGAGGCTCCATGGACAGCAGGTTTTTAACTTCTCTGATATGGCCTGTTGGCATACATTTTTGTGTGGAAACATACATACATCAAAAGCCTTAACTGAATCATATATTATATACCTGCATACCTACCTACATACTCACATACATGCATACATGCATGCATACATATATACATTCATACATGCAAGCATACATATGTACATACATGCATACATACACACATGCACACACACATGTACACACACACATGCACACACATGCACATACATATATTATCATCGTTATCTTCATCATTTAAGTCCATGCTTTATACTGGCATGGATTGTATGATTTATAGGATCTGAGTGATTCAAGGACTGCATTTTACTTCAGTGTCTGCTTTGGCATGGTTTCTATGGCTGGATGCCCTTCCTAATACCAACCACTTTACAGTACAAACTGCAAGACTAAGATCCTCTTTTGATTGTGTATGTGTGTGTGTGTGTGTATATGTATATATATATATATATATATATATATATATATATATATATATATATATATATATACATATGTATGTATGTATATACATATATACATATGTATGTATATCATTCAACTATAATAGTAGTTGAATAATATTAAGACCACAATTTACTCACATGCAGCATCTTTCAGAGCTTGTTGCTAATTCAGTTCTTAACCAAATTGAAAACTGTTAACATTTTTGAAGAAGACTGGTCCCTAGCTACATTTTGGCATAAAAAAATTGAGATCTGGTCCAGTAGAAACAAGTTTACATCAAAATTTGTAGCAACATTATAGGAGAGTAAGTAACGCCTCCAATCAAGTTTAGATCTAAATAACTTTTTTTGTTCTAAAAGCAAAATATATTTATCTTAGCTTCAGTGACAGAAGAAAGCATGAGGAATTTCGGAGTTTTGGTCCCATACAACTAAAATTTGTATCAAAAATGTTGTGAGGTAAAATATCTTGGAAAAAATATAAGTAAGGTAAAAAATTGGATTTAAGTATAATTAACTTTTTTATTTTAAAAACAAACAACATTTTAATTAAGCTTAAACGATAGAACTCAATTCGGGGAATTTCATGGTATCAATCTCATACAATGAAGTTTTAAAAGAAAAAAGTTATGAGTGTTTGTTTCTCAAATTTGAGGGTGATAATATAGTTCTACACTTTTTTATGAATATAGTTCTATAAGAGGACTTTTAATATATGTCACTGGCATCATTGAGATAAGGAAAAAGTTATCAACGACACCGCTAATTTTCAGTTAGTTTAATTACATCATCTGTATTAATTAATGCAATTATGATGTAAACACAGTCCAATAATATCTGAGATGAGAAACAGAATCATAGTAGTTTACATTGATGGGAATTTCTCAGTTTTTAAAACTTCTCAAAGAATCATTCACCTACGGTAATAGTTGAATAATATTCTTAAGGCCGCAATTTACTAACACGCAGTATCTTTCAGAGCTTTGCTGCTAATTAAGTTCTTAACCAAATTGAAAACTGTTAACATTTTTGAAGAGGACTGGTCTCTGTAAGTAATGCCTCCAGTCAAGTTTAGATCTAAATAACTTTTTTATTGTAAAAGTAAAATATAATTATCTTAGCTTAAATGATAGAAGAAAGAGAAGGTAAAATCTTAAATTATTAATTGACACATTAATTAGCATAATAACATAGCCTGGAAAAAGCATGGATTACATGGTAAAATGCGAGCAAGAGAAATAATATTCTTAAGAGTATGAACCTGGAAAAGTACAGCCAAAGTTATTACACTTGGAAAAGTTCAGGACAAGTTATTACATCTGGTAAAGTACAGAACAAGAAGATTTTTACTTAAAATATTGCAGCTAAGAATAAAATTTGAATATTAAAAGTTATTTGATTTTAATCTATTAAGTAACATTATAATTAAAAAAGGTACCATCATTTTGTTAAAATATTAGGCCTCACCGAGGCAATGACTTGTGACTGAGACCTTTGGAAATATGTTGCGCATGAGAAGACCTGGCAAGCCAAGTGAGACCATAATCCGAGGCCTCTGCCAGGGGTGTAGCCAGCCCACTTATGCGTACCTTTCTTTCATTGGACACTAAACTTTGCTTGCGAAGACCTGTCGAGGCAAGTGAAATCGAAATCGAACCAAATTCAACGACTGGCACCCATGCCAACCTCTCCTTCATTGGACACTAAACTCGGCTTGTGAAGATCTGTTGGGGCCAGTGAAATCGAAATTGTGATGGCACCTGTACCAGTGGAGCACTAAGAGCACTGTCCGAGCGTGATCATTGCCAGAGCAGCTGTCTGGCTTCCATGCCAGTGGCACGTAAATAGCACCAGTTGAGCGTGATTGTTACCAGCGTCGCCTTACTGGCACTTGTGCCGGTGGCACATGAAAAATATTCGAGCGAGGTTGTTGCCAGTACCGCTGGACTGGCTCCTGTGCAGGTGGTACATAAAAAACACCATTTTGAGCGAGGCCATTGCCAGTACCGCCTGACTGGCCTTCGTGCCGGTAGCACATAAAAGCACCCACTACACTCTTGGAGTGGTTGGTGTTAGGAAGGGCATCCAGCTGTAGAAACTCTGCCAAATCAGATTGAAGCCTGGTGTAGCCATCTGGTTCACCAGTCCTCAGTCAAATCGTGCAACCCATGCTAGCATGGAAGGCGGATGTTAAACGATGATGATGATGATTGACACACTAGAATACTTAAAAAATGAGAGCCAGAAGTACCATTGTAGCTAAAGTTTTATGCAAAGTAGAATAATATATATGGTAGGCAAATTCATTATGTAAAAAATGTGAAGACATGGCAGTAACTTAGACCAATAACTGAAGCAAATTTTACTGGGAATTTTCTGTTATAGGTAAATTTTACTGTAATATATAACTAATTCTTGTATTATTCTATTTATTGTACTAATTATGTACTACTATTATTTTTTTATAATCTATTTTCAAATTTCTAATTATTAATTAATACTTTAAAAAATGAATTTTTTTGAAGTGCAAAAAATATGTTAAATGAGTTATTTTTAATTTTTAATAGAAGTAACAAGAAATAATAAATAGAAGTAATAACTTGTAATACAATTTCTAGTTTTAATAAAAGCTAATATTTTCTAAATCTAAATGTTTTATTTGAAATTTTATCCTTAGCTGCAATATTTTAAGTAAAAATCTTCTTGTTCTGTACTTTACCAGATGTAATAACTTGTCCTGAACTTTTCCAAGTGTAATAACTTGTTCTGTACTTTTCCAGGTTTATAGTCTTAAGAATATTATTTCTCTTGCTCACATTTTTCCATGTTATATGTATGTATATACATATATATATATATATATGTATAAATATATGTATATATATACTGACATATATCAGGTAGTGGTGGCAAATGGAGCCCCCTCAAAGGAAACACAAATAGTAAGTGGTTCTTCAGAGCACTGTCTTATGCCCACTGTAATTCATAGTGGCCTTCTCAGAGATGCCCTCAGCTGCTCAGATAGCCACCCATGGAAATATTGCGCATCTAAAATGGGAGTGGGATGCAATATACAGGTAGGCTGAGGACAATAACATGCAGTTTAATGTTGGAAAATTCCAAGCCCTGTACTACCAGCACACAAAGCTGAAGGAAATGAAGACAGGATACACTGACCCAGTAGGGATTGCAATCCCTGAATCAAAATCAGTGCATGACATGCACATTGACATGAGTAATGATGCATCTTACCAGGTGCATATTACTAATTTGGCAATAAAATGCAGACGGCTGACTGGATGGATCCTCCAGACCTTCAGAAAGAGAGAACAGGAAACTGTGATGGTTCTTTTGCAGACATATGCTGCTTAGACTACTGCTCCCAACTATGATCACCACACTGTATAAAATTAACGGTGGAACTCAAAGCAATCCAGTGAAGCTTCACAAAGAAAATCATCTCAAAGCTTCACAAAAAAAATCATCTCCCAGTATCAGCTACTGGGAGAAGCTGAAAAAATTAAGACTCTACCCCCTAGAACAAAGATGGGAAAGATATGCTGTGATATATACATCTGAAAGATTCTGGAAGGACTTGTACCAAACTTCAGCAATGAAAGTTACACAAATAGCAGAACAGGGCGCTGCTGCATAGTGTCAAAGATTTCAGCATCACCATTGAAATACAGTTCCTTAATATCCTTCGAAAATACCCGAGAAACTTGCACAGTGTAGATGTAAGTGTCTTCAAAGCAAAATTCCTCCTGTCAAGGGTTCTGGATGAGCCTACCTCACAACAGGAAACGCAGATGAGGGCAACAACATCAAACTCCCTCATTCACCAAATACTACATAGAGATTTCAAATAATGAAGGTGTAGCAATGCCAACAGTGGTTCTCCAGCATGAGCACAGCTTTCAATCTGAAAATTGTTACAGTTAAAGGGAGTACATACGTACACACACACACATCATCCTTTAATGTCTATTGCTCATGCTGGCATGGGTTAGATGGTTTGACTGGAGCTGGCAAGCTGGAGAGCTACACCAGGTTCCAGTCTAATTTGGTCTGGTTTGGTTTCTATGGTTTGATGCCCTTCTTAATACCAACCACTTTACAGTGTGCTAGATGCTTTTAATGTGGTACTGCATGAGCACATCTATGTTATGCCTAAATGTAAGAATGCACGTATGTTTGTATGCATCTTTTATCTTTTACTTGTTTCAATCATTAGACTGTGGCCATCCTGGGTCACTGCCTTGAGGATTTTTTGGCAAACTAATTAATCCCAGGACTTATATTCCTTTTAAACCTGATACTCATTGTATTGATCTCTCCAGTTGTCAAGCAGTGGTGGGGGAACACATACGTGCACACACACACACACACACACACACACACACACACACACACACACACACACACACACACACACGCACACACACACAAACACACACACACACACACATTTTAAAGAATGTAGTTGTGTACAGCTGGAACAATGCAAGAAGGTACAAATTAAACTATAAAAGGAAAGTATTGTTCTGGCCTTACACAACTACTTTCTTTAAAGTTATACCTCACAATACTTCACCAAAACTACTTCATTTTATCCATATATATATACATATATATTATAATGGAGAAAGCCACTTATTAATTATGTTTACTCCCACCTCAATCAAGTGAAGCTGAGTATGTATGTAAGAAAAAACATTTCTAACAGAAAAGTATGCTATTAAAATGATTTATCGTTTACGTAACTCGTTTTTTAAAATTACAGTGGATACATGCCAGCAATGACCTTCTGAGTATTTTAAATTATAAACAGAAACAATTGTTTGTTGTTAACACAATGTTTCAGCTGATATACTCTCCAGCCTTCATCAGGTGTCCTGGGGGAATTTCAAACCTGGGTTCTCATTCCTAAAGTATTTTTCCAATGTTATTATTATTATTATTATTATTATTCAGGTCACTGCCTGGAATCAAACAATCAAGATGAGGACAAATATCCATCAAATGTAAATAATGTAAATAATATTAACCATTTATTTAATTTTTTTACTGGAAAGGCTCCTCCCATGGTTTTGAAGTGCAAACAAAAAATTGGCCAAAATAGGCCTGGAGAGGGATGATGAGGGAGGGGAGGTTGTAAAAGAAAGATTTTCTAAATTTTTTTCATATAAAGATGTCCTCCACCCCCACACTATCATTTCAAAGGCAGTGGTTTAAAAAATATGGAGAAAATCCCCTTCAAAACAGAGTAGTTCTAACTTATTTGGTCTTCCTGATCTGAAACTCTGTTTTACTGAAATTCCTCTCCCCACCCCCTTGGAAAAAATTTACCCCACGAATTTCTTTATAATTGTAATCTATGCCATTTGAAAGGTATTTGTATAAACTTTCATTAAAAGATACCTATTTTCCTGAAAGTTATGAGGGAAAAAATTCAGATTGTGTGAATTTTCTGAAACTCCTCTTCCCACCCCTTCGGAAAAATTCTTTCCCATAAATCACTACATACTCTGAAACCACAACATCTAAGTGGAATTTGTTGAAAATTTTGTTAAAAAAGTATCCATTTTTCTGGATGTTACGAGGCAACAAATTTGGGGGTGTATACATCTGTAGTTATGCTCTTTTATTTATACAATTTTTCCATTTCATGTTTATTTCATTCACTGTCTGCAATGCTCTCTCTCTCTCTCTCTCTCTCTCTCTCTCTCACACACACACACACACACACACGCACACACACACACACACACACACACACACACACACACACTGCAAAGCTTACAGATGGGCTGCTGAATTGAAATCTCTCTGTTGCTTTGAGGGGAAGGAAAAACTGGACAAACTTCCCCCCTCTGTAGTTGCACTACCTTGATGTTTGTTTAAAAAAGAAAGATTATAACAGATAAAATAATGAAAGCAATATTTACTAAGCAAATGAGCCCTATTATACAAAGAAATAATTAGATGTAAAATATCAAAAATTATTAGAATATGTGAAAATATTATCAAGTGGCTAGCAGAAAATCTCGCACCGGGCGGTCTTTTTGCTAGTAGATATAGCAGACCTCTTCCAGTTTCTGTCTACCAAATCAACTCACAAGGCTTTGAATGGTCCAAGGATATAATAGAAGACACTTGCCCAAGATGCCATGCAATGGAAGTGAACCCAGAACCATGTGGTTGGGAAGCAAACCTCTTACCACACAACTGTGCCTCCTGACTGGAATACAATAAAAGAGACTTATGCATGTATGTGTGTATGTATGCTTGTGTGTTGTATGTATGTGTGCATGGGAGATGCTGTGTAATAATTGAGTGATTCTCTTACTGTTGGACAATAAATATAAACTCCATGAACCATTAACTTCCTTAAGGTACTTTTCCTTTCTTCTTTTATTTATTTCTTTATTTATTCAGATAAGGAAATAATTTATTGTCAAACACAGGATAATGCTAATATAATAGCATGAACAGGATAAACTATCCATATATTGCAGAAAAATTTATCTGCATTTGAGAATAATTTATTTCCTTATCTGTATCTTTCAATACAGATAAAGCAAACTTTGTTTACTTTCATCCTAAGTTGAATTTGTTTATTTATGTTTGTCCACAGTTTTGCAGTAAAACATGAAATCCACCGATTTACTTCACCTAATACTTAAATATAAATATTTTCTTTATATTTGTTTTCCACGAAATGTCTTCAATGAACTGCTTTGTTAATTGATAATCAGCCATTATCGGTTTCCTTAGAAACAACATTCACAAATGCTGGAAATAAAGAATCTAGATAAATACCTCTCACACATTGACTATTTTGTGGGACTGAAACATTATTCAGTATAATGAGCTTATTAATGATTCCTTTTACTGTCCTTCTTCATGTGTGTGTGTGTGTGTGTGTGTGTGTGTGTGTGTGTGTGTGTGTGTGTGTGTGTGTGTGTGTGTGTGTGTGTGTGTGTGTGTGTGTGTGTGTGTGTGTGCATGCAAGCTATAAACACACAAGTGGTGCAGTGTAATAATAGGAAGGTTATCAGAGAAGGTAGTGTTCATATGTGGAAGAAGCACAAATGCCATAAGAACTGCAGATACTCAGGAAATTGATTTTCTCAAATACCACGGAGGTCATTATAGGTAGTAGATAATTTTTGCTACCTAGAGGACCAAATTAGTAGTGAGGGAGGATGTAAAGCGGGTGTAATAGTTAGGATAAGAATAGGATGGAGAAAATTCAGAGAACTTTTACCTTTGTTGGCAACCAAAAGCTTCTCTCTCCAAGTGAAAGGAAGATTATATGATGCATGTATACAAACAGCAATTCTACATGAGAGTGAGACATGGACCCTGAATACAGAGGATATAAGAAGACTAGAGAGGAATGAAGCTAGTATGCTCTGCTGGACGTGTAATGTAAGTGTACATGTTCAATAGAGCGCTAGTGTACTGAAAGAGAAGTTAGGCATAAGAGGAATTAGATACAATGTGCAAATGAGAAGACTGCTTGTTTGGTCATGGGATGCAGATGAATGCCAACAGCTTCATAAATTTCCAATCTCTCAAATTAGATGGAACACGTGGAAGTGGGAGACCCAGGAAGATATGGGACAAAATACTGAAGGATGACCTCAGGATGCTGAACTTTTCAGGCGAGATGACAAAGGACCAAGATACCTGGAACCTTGCTATACTCAAGAAGACCTACCCGGCACAGCAGAAGTATTAAGGTGGCTCCCCCTGGTGAAGAGAATTGGCTTGCAAGAGCACTGTACTGGTACTATGTAAAAGCACTCTTGTGGTGCCACATTAATAGTACCCAGTTCACATTGTAAAGTGTTTGGCATTTGGAAGAGCATCCATCTGTAGAAACATGCCAAATCAGACTGGAGACTGGTGCAGCTCTTCAGCTTGCCAGCTCTGGTCAAACCATCTAATCCATCTGAGCATCAAAAATGGACATTAGATGATGATGATGATGATGATGATGGTGACGGTGATGATGATGATGATGATGATGATGATGATGATATATATATTGATATTGATGTATATATATATATATATCTATATATATATATAAATATAATTAAGGGATCAGTAATTATTTGCTTCACCATATACCGAAGTTCAGAAATAGCAGCTAAAAAAGCTGCCATTTCTGAACTTCGGTATATGGTGAAGCAAATATTTGCTGATCCCTTAATTATATTTATAAATATATATGAGCTTTTAAATAAGTTCTCCACCAATAATGGTCCTTTCATACCGATGGGCTTGGTAAAAATTGTTAATTGTTAATTGATTTATTAATTAATAAATTGATAATCCTTTACCCTTTTAATTTGTAATAATTATATATATATAT
>NC_068988.1:74403451-74407527 GCF_001194135.2 Octopus bimaculoides
TATATATATATATTTTGATATTGATATATAAGGGTAAGATCCAGGGATCCAAGTGTAAAAAGTTTGTAAGCTTCAAGTAGTCTGTGATGGGTATATATAAAAAAAATGGACAGTGTACAATCAGAAGCAATGATGATTTATTGGCATTGGGGGTTACACACTTTGTCCCATGTCAAAGTTTTGAGGAAATTTGATAATTTGAAAGTCTCTGTATAGCTCACAGTTAACAACTAAAGTTGCTATGAATGCGAATAAAAATCCAAATTGAGGGAGTGGAACTGGTAAAATCCAGGCTACATATATTTCTTAGCTAGCTGATCCTCTAATGAAGGCTACTCAACTTAGCTAATCATCAGACCAAGAATACATTAATTACATGAAGGTTACATTGTCGCAGATGTAAGTTGAAGCTAATAGCAAAGCTGGAAAAACAGAATAAAAAAAGCAAATGTTTGAAGAAATAGAACAGTCAAGAAGTAAGAAAGGAAAAGACAAAGTCAAATATGTGGGAGTAAGAGTCATATAAGGATGATAAGACTGAAAAAAAGGAGAGGGGGGGGGAGATAGGTGCAGAAAGTTGCTGTTGTTAAGGGAAAGGAATGGTTGTCTTAACTGAGATGGATAAAGATAGAGACTAGCTGAGCCCAAGGTACTGAGTTCATATCAGATAGGCTGGTACTGCTGGGCATCATCTACATCACAGTATACACACACACACCCATTAACCAATACACATACATGCAGACTGTAGTATCAGCATAAGTATATATGCATGTGGACTGGGGTTGATTTGTTCAATTAAAACCATCAAAGCCAAACCACAGCATGACTGAAACAAGACTAAAAAGATAATGTATATATATTCAAATATAGATACAGTGTATACATAAACATATACATTTATTCTCATCTATTGAAATTAATTGTGTAATGATGTTATGGCTACTTCAGGGGTGCATACAGACAGAGACACAGGTAGACAGGCAGATAGACAGGTGCATAAACAGAAGGGGAAAGAGTCAACCACCAGCAAGCCTGATGGACAGACAAGCAGACACACAGACAGACTGGTAGGTAAACTTACCTACAGACAGACATAGAGACAGTGTTGGTGATTAAATATGTGTATTTAGAGAGCAGTTTATATAGAAATACTATGTGTAAATAGAGGTGTGTCATATAAGATAAGACAAAGTCTTGTTAACAATCAGCTATTTCATTTTATAGAATTAACAGGTTCCATCCTAACTTCACTTAATTTAGTGATTGTCAGTTTATGTATGAGTGTGTGTGTGTGTGTGTGTGTATGCATGTGTGTGTGTGTGTATGTGTGTATATATATATCTATATATATTTATATATATTTATCAGGTCATCCCATAAGTTTTATTCGATTTTACCATTATGAAAATTGAATGAAATTTAGTAGTATTTTAGAATGTCTAATGGAATTAAAAATTATTTTTATGCATTTGTGTACATTTAAACTAATTAAATATTATTTTACAGAATAATAGAATTAAAATTTCTTTGATTAAAACCCTTTCTAACATGAAAGTACCCAAAGAGCATTTGAGGTACATAATGCTTTATGAGTACAAAAAATGAAACTCTGCAGCCGAAGCAACTCGAAACATACACACAGTTTATGGGAAAGAATGCTTGAATGAAAGAACTTGCAGAAGATGGTTTGCAAAATTCAGAAGTGGAGATTTCAGCCCTGAAGATGGAGATTGAACAGAACATCCAGTTGAGTTTGATGATAAGCTCTTTGAAGCATTACTTGAAGAAAATCCTGCATTATCAGTTGAAGAATTGGCAATAAAGTTTAGTTCAAACCATACAACTGTTCATCATCATCTTCAACAACTTGGAAAGGTTCCTAAACTTGGAAAATGAGTGCCTCATGAATTGTCCGAAAGCAACCGCAAATCCCAAGTTGACATCTGCCCTTCTCTCCATTCTCGCAAACTCATTTCACCCATTTTGGATAGACTTGTGACTGGTGATGAAAAATGGATCTTCTATTGAAATGTTAAATGTTGTAAACAGTGGCTTGGTGAAAAGGGAAAAAGCTCAACCACAACTAAGAAGGGTACTTCATGGGAAAAGGTTCTTCTCTCTATCTGGTGGGATTGCAAAGGAGTAATTCACTTTGAATTTGTAGTGGAAGCTTCTCTCTCGGTTGTATATTTGTAAATGTGGATGTAGCGGGTAATATCTAGCCTTTGGCTGGCCTTGGACCCTGCTGTGTCCGTCACCCTGATTGGCTGTTATTTGCACTGTATTTGCCACCAGTTTTATTTCACGCCAGGGTGCATAGCAACCAATCATGGCCTTCTGATAAGTTCATGTGAGAGACTGTTTTCTGATGCTTCTGGAGCCCATTTATTCCTATAAAATAGCCTGCTTTATCCACGCCAGTTTGTTGTGGCTTCAACCTTCTGAGGTCTGGCCGTGGACCACACAGAACACCAACCAGCCAGCTTCCAGCGATGACAACAACACCACAGTTCAACAGCTTACTGCAAACTCCATTTTCGACGCCACCATCAGCTTCTTCGTCGCCAGCGTCTACTCAACGTACACACTACCAAACAACGCCTGCACAGGTTCACTCAATACTGTTGTGAAATATTTTCACCAAGGTTAACAGAATTCAACCTGTGAGGGACTTCTGTATCAAGTAACCGGCTCCGCATAGATGCCTCAACCTCACGACATGTGACTTAGCTCTGCTTCAACACCACAACCTGTTATATACAGACTTTCAATCTATTGTGTACCTCAACCAAGAACTGGTATTTCTTATCCTTGTGTTCAGGACGCTTAACGTCCTTGTTACAGACACTTTTCTATGCTCTGTATTCTGTCGCACACACATACACATATTTGTATACATACTCTATTGTTTACATGACGCCCTGTCTTATATTGTGTTATTATGCCGCATTCACGCACACACAGACACACATTTTAATGCTCTAATAAAACTTTCTCTTTGTTCATCTACCGGTTGTGTCTCTCTCTTTTCGTTGTTGGCCCTCTTCTTACGACATGTGAGTTCGCTTATGTTATTATATTTTGTGTCGACTTTGTGACACGTTAAAAGGAGCCATTCCATTCGTCTCCATTCTCCTTGGTTTGCATGGTCATTCTACAAATTGTTACCATCTAATGCAACAATCAATGCTCAAGTCTACTGTCAGCAATTAGAGCGTTTGAACCAAGCTTTGAAGAAAAAAGACCCGCTTTAGTGAATCGAAAAGGAGTGATGTTTCATCAGGACAATGCGCAACCCCACACTGCAAAGATCACATCACAGAAGATCGAAGAGCTTGGTTGGGAAAAAATTCCTCATCCACCTTATTCTCCTGACCTTGCTCCTTCAGACTACCATTTGTTTTATAGTTTAAAGAATCATTTGGGGGACATGACTTTTGTAAGCCAGGAGGAGGTCGAAACTGACATTTCAGAGTTCTTCACTTTGAAACCAAAAGAGTTTTACATTGGTGGGATTAAAAAGCTTGTAAATAGATGGAAGGAAGTCTTAGATAATCAGGGAAAGTACACTGATGGTTAAATTTCAATTAGATATAACATTTGATCACTTGTTTTCTTTATTCAAAATTCGGACAGAACTTATAGGATGACCTGATATATACTCACACACGCACACATGTAGCTGTGTGGAAGAAGCTTGCTTCCCAACCACATGGTTTTGGTTTCACTTCCACTATGTGGCTCCTTGGGTAAGTGTCTTCTCCTATATAGCCTCAGGGTGACCAAAGCCTTGTGAGTGGATTTGGTAGATGGAAACTGAAGGAAGCCCATTGTATATATATGTTTGTGTCTGTGTCTGTCCCCCCACCATCGCTTGGCAACCGATGTTGGTGTGTCTACATCCCAGTAACCTAGCAGTTCAACAAAAAAGCCCAATAGACTAAGTACTAGGCTTACAAAGAATAAGTCCCAGGGTGGATTTGTTGGACTAAAAACCCCTTAAGGTGGTTCTCCAGCTTGGCTGCAGTTAAATGACTGAAACAAATAAAAGAATAAAAAAATAAAACATATAT
>NC_068988.1:74407537-74418440 GCF_001194135.2 Octopus bimaculoides
ATATATATGTATGTATATGTATATATATGTATATATACTAGACTACCCATGACCCGTTGGGTCATCGGGAAAGTCTGAGTTTCCCAGCAACAGAGTTTTGTTTCATGGGCATTTTTATACTTTTCCAGGTTATTTCAAATGCTTTCAACGAATGTGACATTGAGATCATGTGTAAATGGTTCCATACCCCAGAAAAGGAAAGATTTGGCTGCTATTTCTTACACAACCTGCTACCACGTAACAGGTATTTTGGGTCCTTTATCGCAAGTAGCTGTTACGTGGTAGCAGGGCATGCTAGAAATAGCAACCAACTCTTTGGAGGTGAGATACATTGATGGCACTAAAAAAAACCTATGGAAAAATATTATTTCGCACCAAGGTTACGGATGGGTCTTTTACAAAATATTTACCATCTTTTTAAAGTCATTTTAACTTTAAAATATTTTTAAAATATGCCAAAAAAATTTTTGTAATAGTATTCACTTGAAAATAACTTAAAAAACATTAAAATATTGTCTGTTTAAAGAAAGCTAAAATATAAATACTTACTGTACAAACAACTTACATTTTTGAAATCACATTCACTTGAAAATATTTCTAAATGATTAAAATATTGTATTTAGCTAAAGGGAAAATAGAAACATTTACTGTGATGTTGTGAAGTCACTGTGTCTAATTGAAAGGTTTGAGTTTCTTCCCTTTCAGGATGAAGTTATATGTGGAACATTGTAAAATATTGCTTATGCATGCAAGGAGAGAAGGTTCCATTTTTAATGTTTAATACGTTATCTTTTAATTGGTTGATGTTTAGCTTTTCAGTAATGCAAAGCTCACATTTGGTACCCCCTCAATTGGATTTTCTAGTTTTAACAATGGTGCTCTATGTTATCTAGGGGTTGCTTACTCTTCCTTCTTTTAGTGTCCATAGGGATGTTAAGTGTCTTTTATTTTTGTATCTGAGTGACACCAGATACTGTGTGTATCTTTCCTTGAATAAGTTGCCTGTCTTTGTTACTCTGTCGGAGTCTGTGATTTTGGCGTTGTATACAAGTTCTCTTTCCAAGTAGCTATTATTTAGAGGACAGCAGTTTAGAGATCTACAATTACAGTGTGTTTTTTTCAGGAGTAATCCAATTTTTCTATGTGATTGGCTTGAAGAATTGCTAAGATACTTTTTTAACATGAAGCCTATGGTAGCTTTAATACACGAATAAGGAACCTTTATCCACCAATGCAGTGTTGAGCACTCATTCTCATTGTTTGGAGATTTTGACAGAAAGAGGGAGAGTTGTAGACCATGTTTTCTGACTACCAGAAGGATGAATACCCAAGAGAACTATACAATGGGTACCACCAAAGAATGAAGAGGGATACTCAAGAAGAGATGGCACACCACCTTCAAAGAAGGTGGGTGGCAACTTAGCATCACTTGGGATGATGCTGGCATCTATGCTCAAAACCAGGGTTGTTGATGTCATGCTGTTCAATGTACAAACCAACTACACAAGAGGAACTAAGACTAATGCTAAGATATATGTAGAAGTATGTGTATCTTTGATCTTTTATTTGTTTCAGTCATTCGACTGTGGCCATGATGGGGCACCACCTTGAAAAATTTTTAGTTGAACAAATCAACCCTAGTACCTATTTATTTTCTAAAGCCTGGTACTTATTCTATTGGTCTCTTTTGTCAAACTGCTAAGTTACAGGGATGTAAACACACCAACACTAGTTGTTAAGCAATCGTGAGAACAAACACAAACACAAAGATTCTCCTTCACACATACACACACATGATGGGCTTCTTTCAGTTTCTGCCAACTAAATCCACTCACAAGGCTTTGGTTGACCTGAGGCTATAGTGCTATATTAGAAGACACTTGCATACATACATACATACATACATACATACATACATACATACATACATACATACATACATACACACACACATGCATACATACATACATACATACATACACACATACATACATACATACATATGCACAAGTGAGTGGACAAATGAAAGAAAGTGGCACACAACACAGTTGGTAGGAGGTACATATGAGGAGGTGCTGAAAAGTTCTTGGCTTTAAGTGTATCACTGAAAGCCTTGCTGGAGGTCTGGTACAATAAGTGTGTAAATCTGAGAAGGGAATATGTTCAATAAAATCATAATTAACTGATCCTACTGTATTTTCTTTTAACCAAAGTCAGGAATTTTTCAGCCCCTCCTTGTATATTATTTCTAACAGCTTAACTCAGCACTATACAACATAAAGATTTGTAATCTCATAGGAACTATCACTTTTGGACCAATAGGTCCATGTGATGTGAGTTGACCAATGGAGGACTATTATCTGAGAGCCAATATAAATTTGTCTCTAATCTCTTTACTCTTTTGTAGATATCCAATAAAATACGTTCATCCTACAAGCTTATGAATCAAACTGATATATATATATATATATATATATAACCAAATTCGATGACTGGCATCTGTGCCAGTGGAGCGCTAAGAGCACCGTCCGAGCGTGATCATTACCAGAGCAGCTGTCTGGCTTCCATACCAGTGGCACGTAAATAGCACCATTTGAGTGTGATCGTTACCACTGTCGCCTTACTGGTACCTGTGCTGGTGGCACATGAAAAAACATTTGAGCGAGGTCATTGCCAGTGCCACTGGACTGGCTCCTGTGCAGGTGGCATGTAAAAAACACCATTTTGAGCATGGCCATTGCCAGTACTGCCTGACTAGCTCTCGTGCTGGTGGCACGTAAAAGCACCCACTACACTCTCGCAGTGGTTGACGTTAGGAAGGGCATCCAGCTGTAGAAACTCTGCTAGATCAGATTGGAGCCTGGTGCAGCCTTCTGGTTCGCCAGTCCTCAGTCAAATCGTCCAACCATTGCTAGCATGGAAGGTGGACGTTAAACGATGATGATGATGATGATGATACACACACACACACACACACACACATACATGCACACACATAAGCATATTCATGAGCACACACACAAACACACACGCACACACACACACACACACACACACAAACACACACACACGTATATATGTGTGTCATCATCATCATTTAATGTTCACTTTTCATGCTGGCTTGGGTACAACAGTGTGACAGATAACTGGTGAGCTGCCGAGCTGTGGCAAGTTCCAAAAGCATCTTTGGCATGGTTTCTACAGCTGAATATTTTCCTCATGCCAACCACTTTACAGAAAATACTGGATACTTTTTCTGTGCCACCAACACTAGTGAGGTTACCATGTAACTTGCAAGACAGAAGAGAACAGACAAAAAGGAAAGGGAAAATGCTTCCACTACTAAGAGAAACCATTTGGGAAGAGAAGCTGGAGGTGGGTAGTTGTATGCCAGGCATTGACGGGCTAAAGTATGATAGAGGGACAAACACAGGTGTCTTGCTGTAGAGTAGATAAATGGCTGATGAAGATAAGAAGAATGTAGTATGGGGTGCTAGAACAAACTCTCAAGGAACAAGAAGGTGAACATAAGAGAGAGCAAAGACGGTCATGGGAGGGGATGAGAGAGTGGATGCTTTCACAAGAGTGTGAGGGAGGAATAAACAGGTGGAAGTTGAGGTTAATGTAGTGAGTGATGAATAATGGTGGTGGTACAGATAGTGGGAAAAACCAGTGTGTAGAAGAGTCAAGTGGGAGATACAGGAGTGGCTCAGGATGGACAATAGAACAGAAAGTAGTAGAATGATGCACAAGATACCGGGGCAGTAGAGAGGAAAATATAAGGAAACAAAAGGGGATAATGTAGTGGGTCATGATGGTAGACATGAGATATTTTTGCTATAATGGGTGGGTCTTCTTGAATGCAGCAAAATACCAATCATCTCAGTTCTTTGTCATCTCCTCTGCTAGATTCAGCATCTTGAGATCAGCCTCTGATACTTGAAGTGATTGGTACTTTCTGCAACTGTCCTCATCTACACACATTTCATGACCAAACTAGTATAGTCCTCTCTCTTGCAAACTACATCTGATTCCTGTTACACCTAACTTTTCTCTCAATACATTTATACTTTGTCATACATAGAAGCTTTCAGAACCTCTTTTTCCATATTGGTTTGTGTCTCTGGATCAATCTGGACGTAAGTCTGAAGTCACTAACCACTAACCTATGTTGAGTTGCACATTCTTCATCTGAGAAGCACTTTGCATTCACAAGTATCTGCCTATCCCTGTTTCTGGTGAGAATGTTGGCAATCTAGCTTATGTGCCCACCACATTGATAAGTGATCAGATGGTTGGCAGGTTTCCTGAAATTAGTAATGTAGGTCACAAAATCACTTGCATCGCAAAACTCCAGTAGCCTTGTTCTCTTCCCGTTTCTAGAACCAAAACTGTAACATTCATGCATGCCATTTGAGTGCTACCCATCAAACAATTGAAGTTACCAACCATGATAACGTCTTTCATTGTTAAGGTAGTCTGTGAATGGGATTCATAGAAACAATCCCTCTGTTCATCTGCCAGTCTGGCATGCGGATTGTATGTAGAGATAAATGTCATTGCTACAAGAGTATTCTGAATTTAATAATCCTATCACATACTCTGACTATCTCAGTCACTTTATCCACCCATTTCTCCACCAAAAGCATATGTACACCACCTACCCCATCACTACTACCCACCCAGAAGAATTGTATCTTTTACACACAGCACACATCTACACGCCCCTGCTCAAGCTTTTCAGCAACTTCACCAGACCAACCTTTCATTGAGCTAACAGAAGCTCTAAGCTTATTGACTTGCAAAGCATGAAAGGGTAGTCTGGGGGCTATTTTAAGCATCTGGAAAAAGATTCTTGTGAGCATTTGCCTAGTGGCAACAGAAATTTGTACATGTGAGTGGAAACAAGTATTGGCTGCAACATGAATTATAATTTCCTTCAGGCCCTCAGAGCTTTCAGAGGTAAGGAAATGCTAGTAGAGGGGATGAGTAGATAGGATTAAGGAAGGAAAGAGGGAAAGCTTATGACTGGCCCCTAGCACCATCATCAACGTCGTCATGGTCATCATCATCATTGTCATCACCAATCAACATCCACTTTCCATGTCACTTGCATGCATTTACCCACACACACACACACACAAATACATGTAGGCCATAAACACATACATATGTAAACAAATAAACACCATGAACATACATGCTCAAACACACATATGTAAATACATACATATAGACTCACAGGACATTTATATAGAAATATGCACCTATATACACCCGTGTACACCCATATAACATGACACAATTGTTATATTGTCATCCACAAATATCTATGTAAATATTTACACACATATATACATATAATCTTTCTTATGCACACAGATATATACAGACACTGGCAGTCATGTATATGTATGCTCACACATTCTTCACAAAAGTCAGTGAAATGTGAGTGGGAATGGTAAGGGGGATGAATTGAGATTGCATGTGTGTGTGTTGCACGTTTCTTTCATGTTGTCCTCAACAAGAATTTAAAACTTATTTACCATTACACTAATAAGAGATAAATCCATGGTGTCCAGTCAATTCGTCAATGGCAATTTGTCATCATTTAATTTGTCCCCAGTCAATTCATTATTGGTTAATTCATCCCCAGGTCAATTCGCCGTCAGTCAATTCATCGAGATCATAGGAAAAATGGAAGAACAAATATCTGAATTAAAAGACATTTATTTTAAGGTTTACTGTATTACAAATATATTTTTTCTTAAAATTTAAGATTGCATGCAATTACTTTTAGAAAAATTATTTTTTTGCTTGGATCATTTTGCCATGACATTTTTTATATGCAGGTTCATATCTGTATTTTTTCCTTTTGACTTGGTTCATCTTTCATAAACTTCTGCAATTTGGTACTGGCAAACCTTTCCTCACATTTAATCACATCAATAAGTTTCCAAATATTTGGATGACTAATATTCACTGTGTTTTTCAGCACACTGTGGTAGGCTTCTGAACTATTTGTAGTACGAGCAACCTCCGCCATACATCGCTCCCAGATATTCCACATAGGTAATGGAAATGGAGGTTCAAGGCATCGCCTCCTCTGTCCTCTTCCTCTAGGTGGTCCTATATAATTATTATCAAAATAGGATACAACTGACTGTGGAATATCATCATCATCAGCAAGTTGTTCCTATCCATCTACAACATCATCAACTGGCAGGAAGGCAAGGGCAACAAAACACTGCACTTTTAGACTAAAACTGTCATCTTTGTGATATCTACATTTTAGTCCTTCTTGCACAACATGCTTGTACACATTTTGTCCTAAATGAAACAAGCAGCATGCCAAATTTGACACAGGGACAAATTAACCAATGACGAAATAACCAGGGATGAATTGTCCTTGCACCAAATCCATAAAGAGATCCATCATAATATCTCTGGAAGAAATTTAAAGTTATTTACCACTAGCTTAAAAGCTGCTCTTCATACAGACTTTTAAGCTAGCATCTGTGGATGACTTTGGGCCTGCAGCCCAAAACTAAAGAGAGCTAAATAGCATGACTATATGTCCCTGTGGTGTTTGATCAGAGCTTAAGGACAGATGAGAATTAATTCTGTAATGCAATCATTCTATTGTTCTAGTTCCAATTTGAATTCCGACTGTTGGTCAATTTGTCCCAAAGTTTTTATCTTGACATAAAATTAATGAAGTGAATGTCATTTATTTCCCCCTTGATTTCTGATGTCATCTGAAAAAAGCTAACCAATCAGCCAAGCTTTATCTGCTACAAATAGCAACCCAAATGTTTTTAAATCATATCCCAATGCTGGATGTTCAAGAGCCAAATAAAGGACAGATTTTTAATCCTGGGATCATCCTGATTTCAAAAAGGTATAATATGTCTATGTAGAGCAAATATAGACTTAGACACAGGGGTCCCAAACAGAAATTTGTTTTTATTATTATAGATTACTACTTACAAAATAGTGTGTGTGTATATAATTATGTGTGTGTGTATGTATTATGTGGATGTGTGTGTGTGTATACATATACCTATGCATGACTCTGTGTGTGTTTGTGTGTGTGTGTATTATGTGGATGCATGTGTGAATACATATATCTGTGCATGTGTGTGTGTGTGTATACATGATAGAATATGCACGTGTATGTATGTGTATGCATGTGAGTGTAAGTTTGTATGTATTTGTATTTGACTTTTAATATCGGAGGAGGGGTGTCTTGTTTGTATTTTCCTGCTAATTTTTTTTCATTTCTTAGATCTTCACTGCCTATATAATACAGGATGGGGTTGGAGTAATTGAATAATTGTTGCACCTGCTGAGTAAGCAAGGTTTTCACCTATGTTTGTATGTGTGTGTGTGTGCATGCATGCATGTGTGCACACATGTATGTGCATGTGTGTGTATGTGTATGTATGTGCATATGTGTGAATGTGTGTCTTTGTATTTGAATGTATGTGTGTATATATGTATATGTATGTGTCTGTGTGTGTATATGTGTGTATGTGATTGTGTATGTCTGTGTGTGTATGAATATGTATATGTGCATATATACATGTGTGTGTGTGCACACTTTTACTGGCATGACACTCAGCCAAAACTCATTAGCCTATATCTGTCATTAAAATATACATTCAACAGGTTTAATCTGTGTTAATCCGTATTAATAAAGATTATCTACCAAAACAGAAATTATTAATCCATTTGTATACACAAGAGGAAGTTGAAGCACTTTGATAAAGTTTAACAAGGTACTTTGTTACAGGTGTTTACATTAACAATATTTAGAAAATTAATTTTCTAGATGCAGATTACTATCTTCATCCAACTCTACTTCATACATGGAAATGGGGAGGGCTGACTGAAAGGTCATGTGATGACCTTTCTTAAAGGACAATGAGATTGGACCAGGTGCCATACAGTCAGAAATACCTTCTTAGTCACATATTTCAACAACCATAACCTCCTTTACTTTGTTGTAAAATGAATAATGTAAATTTAATTGTTTTTTAACTTTGAAATTATCATGGTGGATTGATAACCCATTAATGGATAGCTCTAATCATTAAATATCAAACATGAAAATAATTATGGCACTAATTAACACAATTAATTAAAACTGATTTTATACATTTGTGCAAGGAACATATGTTCAGTTTCAAAATGGTAGCAGCAAGAGCAGCAGCAGTAGTTGTAGTTGATGGCCTCAACCTCAATAAATAACTGGTGCATAGTTTATGGCCCCAAAAGTAATAAAAGAGGTTTTAAAGTGATTTCAGTGTAACTCAGATTTATGAAGATCCAAAGTAAATACTAGGTGACATAGTTTGTTTCTCCCACTCTACACCACATCAAAAGATATCAATAAACTTTATAACATGTAGTCAATACATTTTCTCTTATTTGTATATTCATCCCACACTCTTGCAATCTTTACCAACCTAGCCCCATCCATCAGCTCTATCTCTTATCCTTTGCCTATCTACTATATCATTATTTGTAGTATTCTGCTGCTCTTCACTCTGTATAGTCAGTCATTACCTCCTTGATCCTGGGCCACTTCTGTCAACATTTATCCCTCTTTCTTATCACCTTCTCCCAACTGATATTTACAGTTCACTACCCCTCTACACTTGTTTACCATTCACTACATTCATTCCTACCCTCATCTCTCACCATCTCTCATTATCCACATACATTTTGTAACTTTTACCAACTCATCCTTCCTGATGTGAGTGGGAATCAAGCATCTTATCATACAGCCATACCTCAACATCCAGAAGTTTCTATTGATACATCTACTCTCAAAATCTTGTTATGGGCTGGAGAACCATCATAAATGGAATGAACACTAATGATCACCTTCCTGATGACTGTAGATGTCTCACTGACCTCATTGCTAACTCTCATCTCACTGACAACATACTTGTGCATTATTAATATGATTTTCTCACAATTCCTTCATCTCCACCTTGTTCTCTCAGCAACCACCAGACTATAGTGCATGGCACTCTGTCAAAGGTTTTCTCCAAGTCAACAACTGCTACATGAAGTAGCCTGGGTCTTACTTAAAACTTCCTCTGTTCATGTCTCATTAAGAGTGGGTATTAGTGCTACCCTATCTCAACACAAACTTGAACTGCTTCTTATCTCAACTAATTTTTTTCCTAATTAGGCTTAGTTGTGCTCTATGTTTTACTGTTGATTTCATCACCTGTTCCATTTATCTAATGCTTCTTCAGCAAATCCTTTCTACAAAATCTCCTTTGCTCTAGTAGTAGTTAATGAATATATTGATACATCAGTCATTGAGAATAACCCCTCTGGCATTACCTTATAGATTATTTGACTGACATGCACTTGATATACTTCATTAGATATTTTCAATATCTCAATGACTATCTCTTACAGTCCAGCTGCTTTTGTTAAAGGATTCTTTGACTAGGTACCTGTATAGTTTAATAGCTGCTTCCTCTGTTGAGTCTACTTGGTCACCCCTCTCGTACTTGATTTGTCTGTCTTTCTCTCTCTCTCTCTCTCTCTCTCTCTCTCTCTCTCTCTCTCTCTCTCTCTCTCTCTCTCTCTCTCTCTCTCTCTCTCATTTTCACTCACCCTCCTCTCTCTCATTCCCTCTTTGTGTATAGGTGTGGGTATGGTTGTGTGGTTTAGAAGCTCACTTTGCAACCTCATGGCTTTAGGTCCAGTCTCACTGTTTGGAACCATGGAAATGTGACTTCTACCATAGCCCTGAGGTGATCAATGTCTTGAGAGTAAATTTGGTAGATGGAAACTGCATAAAATTCCATTGTGTGTGTGTGTGTGTGTGTGTGTGTGTGTGTGTGTGTGTTTGTGTATGTCTACAACCCTCACCACCATTTGACAAGTGGTGTTGGTTTGTTTAAATCTCCATAACTTAGCAGTTTCAGCAAGGAGACCAATAGAATAAGTACCAGACACAGTAAATAATTTCTGACATTGATCTATTTCACTAAGACTTTCAAGGCAGTGCCCCAGCATGGCTACAGTCAAATGACTGAAACAAGCAAAGGATAAAAGGTAAAAGAAATATCTATGTGTTTTTCTGTCTGTCTGTCTGTCTTTGTCTGTCTGTTTGTCTGTTTGTCTGTCTGTCTGTCTCTCTCTCTCTCTCTCTCTCTCTCTCTGTTAATTTCCTCATTCACCAACCTCTCATGATTGCATTTCAATGCCTCTTTCTGTTTGAGGTCAGTGAGGGCAAATACCTCACTATCATTACATACACACTGGTGTCCTGTCTCCTTCTTACCCACTGCTTTATTACAGTGGATCACATCCTTTATCTTCACACCACTTAACATTCACAAACCTCTTACTTTGGGCTTCTCTCCAAACTACATCCAACTACTTGATAATGTTTGTTCTTCCCCTCTTTCTTTCATTCCATTCCAGTCTGGTCTTTAGCGTTATGACACTTAACTGTACCACTGCACTACTTTTCATCTGGAGGATACTCTGCTGTGAAGCTCCAGATCTAGCTTGAGGCTCACAGCTAAGGGCTCTTGTAAAAATTCTCCTCTATGTTATAGGTTCTTGTCTTATTTCTTGTGAATGATAATTCTCCTTTCTTGTTATAAGTCCTTATCTCTCACTCTTTTGTAAATGCTCCACCTGACTCCTTGATATCTGCCCTTCGATCTCCCACTTCTTGTTATAGCCCCTATACCTCTCCTTCCTTGTTATAGGTCACTATTTCTTCCTCCATATCATAACCCCTATCTTTCCTTCCTTGTCATAGGTCCCTACTTCTCACTCCTAGGTATATGTCCATCTCTCTCTCTTTCTCTCCCCCCTCTCTCCCTGTTATAGCTCTCTATTTCTTACAGCCCCCCCCCCT
>NC_068988.1:74418450-74428046 GCF_001194135.2 Octopus bimaculoides
CCCCCCCCCCCTATCTCTTACTACTTGTTATACATATTATCTATGGCTTTTTTGAACCAACATTTGGCTAAATGATTTTTAACATCTGTACTTGCACTCTGCAAATTGTCTTGTCTTCAGCCCCATCTCTATTAACTCTGGTGTACCCTAGGGCTCAATTTTGTCCACCCACTCTCTTCCTTGTATACATGAATGACCTACTTACCACCACATCCAACAACATGCACACTTATGCAATTGATTAATATCTTTTATTCTACCTCTGACTTTTTTAACCCTACATCATTCACACACAACTTAAAGTACAACACACAAAATCAACATTGATTCTATAAACAGAGATATCAAGAACATCCACCAGTGGAGCCACGCCAATGTTGTCTCTTAGAAAAAAAAAAGAACAACAACAAAAAATCAATCTAGCTTGTTATTGTGCAGCAAACTCTCTGACAGACGTTCTGGCTGACTGACTGTCTAGTATATTCTCTGAATCTCTTCTAGTATTTTTGCCACTTACACACACTCACACACACTTATGCACACGCATTCACACAAAACACATGCGCACACACTCCTGGATACATCTTCTCTCATCCCCCACTGTCTCTCTCCACACCTCTCCATCCCCTCTCCATCCCCCCTCCACCCGTCTGTTCTTTCTCCTTCTTTCCTGATTCTCTCTCACCTTAACCCTCTCTCCCTCCCTCTTTTTCTCTCTCTCTCTTTCTTTCTCTGTTTCTCTCTGACTCATTTGCTTCAAATGCCATGGTTGTCCATAGCAACAAGTTTATTCCTCATTGATTCCTGATTGATTGTATTTCTCCAGAGTGTGGAGTACTGGGCTGGGGTGACTATATTTTTTGTTTTATTTAATTGAAGAAGTAAGTTGGAAATTTTTCATTTTTATAATTTTTTTTTTTTTTACTTTTGATGGATGTGGATGGTGGTGGTGGTGGTATTGTCCACTTACCTCAGTGTTATGAGTTCATAAACTGTACAAGTCATGGTTAAAGAGGAAATACAGGTTGTGGGACCACTTGTGTATATGATAATTTCCTTTCATGGCTGATAACATTGAAGGGTCAGTAATGAGGACCTGTTGATGTATATATGCTTCGGATAAAATATCATTATCACCATCGTCATCACAATTATCATAACCACTATCATTACTGTCACCACCATCATTATCACCACCATTACCCTCACAAGCATTCACATCAGCATCACCACCATCATCACTATCAACCTCACCATTATTATTGTCGATTAACAGAAACACAAGGGTATCACACTTGTAGTTTCTCAGTGCAAATCCCAATGAAATAAGCTTTGTCTTTGATATCTATGAGTTCAATGGAAGAAGTGAAGTACCAGTAATTCACTGGTATCACTGGTACTTCACCTACTGACTTAATAGACTATAATCTGATCTCCAGTATCATAGATTGGTATCAAATCAACATCTGGTAGTTAAATTGAATGCCAACATCTGAAGCATGAACTGATAAAAAAAGACACTGGTAATCTTTTGGTTGATTGTGAGTTAAATAATTATTTACAACATACGCAGATAAAACAGTCTTTATCTTGTTTAAATTTATTTTGTCATTACAATAATCAGGGACCCATTTTGATGGAGATTATTTTTATTACTAATTTAGTCTGTAGGAAAAATCCATGCTTGTGGCTTTTCCAGGGTTTCCAAGATCAATGACCTCTGTAGGAAGGAGCTCTCTCCATTATTATCTTTAGTCTTTCAATACCAATGACATTTGTTAGAAGGAGCTGTCTCCATAACATTCACATGTCCTCCAAGGCCAATAAGATCTGTTGGATGGGCCTGTTTCCATGATCTTCAAAGGTTCTCCAACACCACTGAGATCTGTAGGAGAGGCTGTTTCTATATCCTTCAAAGGTCCTCCAGGACCAGTGAGGTTTGCAGGTGTGGCCTATGGGTGTAGTCTTTGCCACAGAATACCATCAGAGTGAAACAGGGTTTAGTGGATCAAGCTATTCAAATAAAGACTGATTTAAATATTGATTAGGAATAGACTGGCAGAATAAGAATCAGGTTTTTAAAAAATTAGTACTGGGGTCAATTCATTCAACTAAAATTCCTCAAGGCAGTGCCTGCTATGGCTGCACTCTAATGACTGAGACAAGTAAAAGATAGAATTCCTAGAATTGCTAAAAATTGCCAGAATTACAAGAAATTGTCAAAAACTGAGAATTGAATGCCTTGTGGCATTCATTCTGACTTTTGGCATTCTGGGTTCAAATCACACCAAAGTCTACTTTACTTTTCTTCATTTCAGGGTCAATAAATGAACAAGCAATCTTTATGTGTCTTAGAAGACCCACCCCCACCACCACCCCCATCCATTCCCATTTCCAAATCTTTAGCCAGGTTTTCAGTTGGAAGATATCCAGTCCAGCCTACTACATTCAGATGTGATGATCACTAGTATAGTCCTTCCTACTCATATGAAGTAAATAACTCACAAATAACTCTACATCTCTTCCAGTTTACAGAAAGTAATGTAAACAAACAGTAAGTGCCTGCTTTATATATGAGATATGGATTAGGAATGGGAGGATTAGGTAGGGATGATTCAGTCATATGTTGTGAATGTCCACCTATCTATTCATCCCTAGAGCCATCCATCCATCCACCCAGCCTTCTCTCCAACCATCCATCCCCACAGCATCCATCCATCTATCCACCCTTCCATCTCTCATTTTATCTCACCCTACATCTACCCATCCATTCAACCATCCATCCCTTTGTCTATTCTAACATCCATCCCTATATTCATTTTATATCCTTTTGTAGTACCCTTTTTATATCCCTTTTACATTACTTTTTATATCCCATTGTGGTATTCCCTTTTATATCTCTTTTATATCTTTTTAGATCCCATTTGACATGTTTTGTATAAAGCACACTACTCAACCTACCACACATTGGTACCTCCGGTGTTCCATTTTACGTCCCTTTTGTATTCCTTTGTAGTGCCCCCTTTATATTTCTTTGTGGTGTCCCATTTTATATTCCTTTTTGTATTTCTTTGTAGTGCCCCCTTATTTATCCCTTTTATATCCCTTTGTAACACCCCCTTATTTATCCCTTTTATATTCTTTTTGATGCCCTTTTTTATATTCCTTCTGTATTACTTTTTGGTGCATTCCTTTTTTTTATTCCTTTACAACACTCCATTTTATATTCCTTGCATATATCCTTTTGTGATGGCCCCTTCCAGCTAAATAGACTTGTCAGTAAGGTACAAAGCTCAGACTTTTTGGTTTGCTAATTTGCAGTGTCAAGTTCATCGACTAAAAGAAGTTACCTGCAATAAACAAATGCCCTATCTATTACATTAGAAATGGTAATCAAAACAAGTTACATCAACTTGACTATGCCAAAGATATTATGGACTCCTCAATGTCATCAACTTCATTCACATGGGAAGCTTCTGACACTAGAAATGGCAGCCAAAACAGCAAATGGGATATCAAATCGACATCAGTGTTCAACTTCTACAAACTGGTAATACCAATACCTCCACTACAAACTGTTGAATCCAACAGTGAAAGAGCTGCTCAACAAACTTCAAAGCAATAATAACCTGATGAAAATACAAATATTGCAGATTTATGATTTGACATGTTTTGTACAAAGCACACGGCTCAACCTACCACACATTGGTATCTCCAGTGCTGACATCAACATAATGATTTGTTACAGCTGGCAACCATGAGTGATGGCTAGTCTGTCAGAAATAGCAGTTAACATGGACTAGACAGTCAAATTTCACAGCTAGTTAGCAGCTGGTGACAACAATGAATCGCAACCAAACTCTTTTGCACACATGACTCCATAGAAGAAACACTCAAGAACTTTTTGCTTGTTTTTAATTTCATTTTTATTAAAAAAAAATGTCCTGCCCTGCAAATGTCATTCATTCACAGACACATTTATATTCTTGCAACAGTCGTGTCCAAAGTTAATGTTTTTTTTTTTTCTGTGTACTCCATTTGAAAATAAATTTACATGCTGCAATCAATCCCTGAAAATGCACCTGCAGATAATAATTTCAAACACACACATTCATATAACAATGATGTTCCATACTTAGGGGCAATTGTACACCATGAATGCATTTATATTATTCAATGTTCTCCTGCAATGGCTTAGCTTAATGCTTTCACATAAATGTTTGTAGTTTTCCCACGGCAGTTTTCTTGTTGGCATAAGATTTTGGTGCACTTTTCTGGTTAATGGGAACAATGCGCATTCATATATTCAAATTCATGTATACCATGTTCTCTTGGCATTTTTCATACAGAAAGATCACAAACTATGTTTTCCTGCTCTTTGCCAGTTACTTTCCTTTATAAAAACTTGCTCTGGTCATGTTCAATATAGAGAGAGGTTTAAATGGCTCAGCATATCCAGCACTCTCACTCACAGTGTCCTTAAGTTTCAATATACACAACCAGAACACAAACACTATACTGTTCTCAAATTTTCCATTTCCAAAACATTATATGAATATTTTC
This sequence comes from Octopus bimaculoides, assembly GCF_001194135.2. Classification (NCBI taxonomy): domain Eukaryota; kingdom Metazoa; phylum Mollusca; class Cephalopoda; order Octopoda; family Octopodidae; genus Octopus; species Octopus bimaculoides. The sequence goes on from NC_068988.1 coordinate 74,423,014, forward strand.
TCTATTTGCATGTTTCACTTTTCAGAATGTCAGGACAATTTTACAGATACGAACTCAGAATATGGACAATGCTTTCATTTTGTTATATACCTTTTTTTGCTTTTGTCTGTTGCATTTCAATACTTACCTTGCTTGCTGTATTGCCAATTAGAGTTTTACAATCTAGTTTTTACTCAAGTATACATGTACTGTTCTCTATTGTGTGTCCATTATTTTCCATACACAATTTTCTGCATGCTTTATTAATATCAACAGTGTGGTGGAGCTGTAAATTTCTGCAGTTAACCTTCTGCATGACGCCTGATTCCATGCTGGTATTTTTTCGTTCTGTGTATAATTTGTTTTATGATGTCTTTTCTTTGCACGCATTAGATGTTTCTTTTGGGATTGTAATGATCTTGATACTGTTTTTTTCTCATTCCAACAATCTCTCTAGCAGAGGCGTACTGTAGCAAGGTGTAGAATTGAAACTGTGTTAGTTTAGTAATGAGAAATAGGTCACCACATATCAGGTGACTTGCCTTGAATCCCAACCAATCACATTACATTTGCAATCATACAATTGATGGAAAATTCCATGATTTTCCTACCAAAGCTTGGCTACAAATATTGAAACATGGAACAATCAGTGCAGAGGTTTTAGGGGTTCCTGAGAGAACAGGACCCTTGGTTGCTACTTGACCTCAGGTTGTCTATGATGAACACAGAATTTCTTACCTCTCACCACATGAATATGTAGTTAAACAATTCTTAGCCCCAAACAACATACATATATGACTCTTCACTGGTAATGGGTGATGCAGCCTCAGGTATGTAACTTTTGTGAGCAATGTAATGTTTATGTATGAATAAATGTAATGTACATGTATAAATAAATGGTCTCATAAAAAATCTAAAATGGACTTGGTTTTATATGGGAAGCAACACACAGCTAAATTCAGCCAAACCAAATAATCATCCATTTTGTAACCAAGTTACAAAATTATTGAACACTTGGTTTGTCTTGTAAGTATAAGACAAGCTCTTACATCTGGCATACAAACATCAACATGATAGTGAAATAAGTCATTGAAAAGTTTTGCATCCCGATCCCATGTATATTAGAACTTGTTGTTTTGTACTTTGGCCAGACAGTTTAAGTTCTATCCTTTGGTGATTGGGCCTATGTCTGGTATGACAATACCGCTGTAGTGCATACATTACTACAAACACTTATTATATACCTTCATTGACTGATACATCCAGTCCTTCAACACAGAATAAACCCCAAAACATCAAATATGACCAAATAGTGATGCCCTATGAGTGCAAAAACATTCCATTCAAGACAATGGATCCATAACCATGGCACTCTGTTGGTTACGACGATGAGGATTCCAGTTGATCCAATCAACAGAACAGCCTGCTCATGAAATTAACGTGCACGTGGCTGAGCACTCCACAGACACAAGTACCCTTAACATAATTCTCAAGGAGATTCAGCATGACACAGAGTGTGACAAGGCTGAAATACAGATACAAGAGAAACAGGAAGAAAGAATGAGAGAAAGTTCTGGTGAAAGAATACTGCAGGGTTCGTCACCCTCCTCCCCGCGGGAGCCTTGTGGAGCTTTAGGTGTTTTCACTCAATAAACACTCACAACGTCCGGTCTGGGAATCAAAACAGCAATCCTATGACTGTAGGTCTGCTGCCCTAACCACTGGGTCATTGTGCCTCCATGGATCCATAATAACCACTTATAGACAATATGCCCAAACCTTTGTTTCTTTACCAACTACCATCAATAGCTTTAACAAGGGAACATAATAAAATCTACATTACCCACCAAATAATATTTGTTGGGAGGAAGGCAGTGAGCTGGCAGAATCATTAGCACGCAAGGCAAAATGCTTAGCAGCATTCCATCTGTCTTTATGTTCTGAGTTCAAATTCCACGGTCGATAAAATAAGTACTAGTAGAGTATTGGGGTCAATGTAATCAACTTACTCCAACTCCCGAACTTACTGGCCTTGGGCCAAAATTTGAAACTAATATTTGTTAGGGGAAAAATAATTGTTTTTAAAAATGTTTTTTCTTTTTAACACCATTAGACATAGTTATTTCTACAAATGAATTTTTTAACCAAAAGGTAGATTAAAATATATGGCATTTTGTATGGTTGTCATAGTAACAAATTTGCAGTGAGATCCACTTGTGTGTGTATACAGTGACAGTTATGTATATGTATGTATGTATGCATGTGTGTGTGTGTGTGTGTGTGTGTGTGTGCATGATATAGAAATAGGGAGAAGAAACTTAGGGAAGAAAGAATTTCATGAACAGATTGTTATATGGATAAATGGATGAAGGCTAGGATAAAATGAAAGGCCTAGAAAAGAGGATGAGTCAGAGGTATATTGGATAGGGATTGAGAGAGAGAGGGGGGAGGGAGGGGGGGAGAAAGGACACAGACCGAGAGAGAGTGGAGAGAGGAAGGAAAGGAGAGGGTAGGAAAGAAGAAGGAGGAAGGGAGAGGATAGGAAGGAGGGAAAAAGAGAGTGAAGATGGGAGAGGGAGAGAGAGAGAGAGTGGGAGAGGGAGAGGGACGGGATAAGGGAAAGAGAGTGGGTTAGTGAGAGAGAGATGGAGGAGATATTAGTATAGGATAATACCAGCAATTTTAACAAGCAACAAAAATAACATCAAACAACATCAATAATAACAATAACAGCAACAATATCAACAGCAAAAACAACAATAACAACATTAACAACAACAACAGAAATAACAACAACCACAACAATAGCAACAATAACAAAAACAACACTATCAACAAGACCTCATTATGATAATAATGATTTCAAATTTTGGCACAAGGCCAGTAATTTCAGGGAGGGATAAATCAATTACATTGACCCCAGTATTCAGCTGACATTTACTTTATTGATCCTGAAAGGATGAAAAGCAAAATCAACTTTGGCAGGATTTGAACTCAAAATGTAAAGACAGATGAAATGCCACAAAGCATTTTGCCCAGCATGCTAACAATTCTACCAGCTCACCACTCCCCTAATATAAATATTTTCAAATTTTGGCATAAGGCCAGCAAGCTCAGGGAAGGGTGTAAGTCAATTACATCAGCCCTCAATATGAATAGTGCTATGTCTTTGACAGTGCATGGAGATTTACATATTTGGCTACATGTGTGCTTTACATGTGTGCCTACATATGTAGCTACATGCGTGGCTACATGTATTACCTGTTATTTGTTTGTCTGGAAACAGTTGATGCCTCTCTTCTTGTTCTCAAACAGGAAAATACAGCAAAAACCTGTTGGTGTTTTCCTTTTTACCCTCCCTGGCTCCAAAATGAATGGCTGGTGTTTGGGGGCTGAGAGGAGAAAAGAATTAACAAATGTATCCAAAGATAGGGTACAAAATGATTAAAAGGTATAGCCTTCAGTAAATTGACAGTATCAATACTAATCAAGAAATGATAGTAATAAATTATGATTTTCAATATAGGGTTGGTATTATATACACTTACAGGTAATAATGACCTACACAGTTGTTCCAAATCAGTGAGATCAATAAGAAGGGCTTGTTCCTATGTCCTTTACAGATCTTCCAAATCCCATAATGTCTGTAAGAATGGGTAGTTCCCATGACCTTTATTGATTATCCAAGACGAGAGGAGTCTTTTGAAAGGGTCTCTCCTCCTGGCCTCCGCAGTTCCTCCAACACCAATGAAGTTTATGCAGTTAATATTACTTTTAATCAGTTACAATTCTATGGCAGGATGGGAAATTGTGCCAAGGAGAAAATACTGGGTTTAGTGGTTAGTATGAGTTCTGGAAGGAGGTTGGACACAATATGGTTGATGGGAAGAGAAAGGATGAGATGAAAGAGCCAGAATGAAGATAGCTATAGATTGGCCTGATGTGAGAAATAGAGGCAATTGTTGTTGTGGTAGAAAAGACAGAGAAATGAGAAAGGTTGTGGGCCAGAGGGTGGAGAGTTGATCAGTGACTTCATGGCATGTGACATTTTTGTGCATATTGTCTTGAATGTCTCTGTGTGTACTACAAGTCTTTCTCAGATGTGAGAGCAGTACACCAGTAAAGGCCTCACCTGAGCATTGTAAGAGGTTAGTAGTTAGACCAAGAGAGCTGCACAACTTATAGATTCACAGTATAATAATATTTTCATTGTATGTTTATTTCATGTTGTGAGAGGCAGGAAAATTACATGTTCGTGATGAATGAACGATTTCTTTTAAGCCAGGGCTGAGCAGCATTCAAGAAACTTGGACTGAAAGCCATCTGAATATTAGAAAAGAGTTACTTGTATTGTGATGATTTGTGCCAGGTATGAAAATCTCAATGCTCTGTGAACACTGTGAAGGCTGTATGACATGACACGGACAGCTGAAACAGAAACTATGAAGCCATGGTCAGCGAGAAGGGACACAGCAGGCATTTTGAGTGCATCCATATGCAGGAATTCATCCAACAACTGCAGGACATGGTGATGGAAAATCTGAGCAAGGGAATCCAGGCTTTGGCAAGAGAAATGGGCACTGGAGTCATACCCATGAGAACTTTTGCTACCACTCATACAAGAGGTGCAAGGGGCAAATTCTGACATCCAAAGCCAAGGAGAACCTCTTGATGAAAACAAAGAAGCTCTTGAACAAGCTGAGGCATCCTGTTGAGGATGATTGGTTCTTTCAGATGAAAAGAACTTCTGCCAGGACCAGTCACACAACACCCAGAACAACAGGTGGCTTGCCTACAATCTATGTGACATCCCCCATATCATGAAAACCTAGTTACCCCAAAACTGTGATGGTCTTTGGGTGTTTCTCCAGTGACAATAATGTCATGTTAACCCACATTTTTGAACAGGGACTGAGGCTCAGTTCAGATGGTTATGTGAAGCCGCTGGAGACTGTGATCAATCTCTAGTTACTCCACCAGAAACAATACTGGAAACAACACCAATTACACCTAAGGTGGTACCCCAGATATCCTCATCCTCTGGCTGAAACCAG
>NC_068988.1:74428147-74432065 GCF_001194135.2 Octopus bimaculoides
AGAGAGAGAGAGAGAGAGAGAGAGAGAGAGAGATACACATATAAGGTATCATATTCTGCAACCCCAAGCCCTGCATTACTAGGACTAATAAGTATGAACTAAACAATGCAAAATTAGTAGATCCCCTGATACTTAATAAGCTATATCTAAATACCATTGTTCTTGACATACAACATTGTATGTCCCCAGTTGTTCTCTAACACCTGTAACATGATCATTAATTCAACGCCAAATGCATGGTGTGCACTGGTCCAAACCATGATGGTAACTAAAAAAAATCGATGAAGCATTAGCTACATGAAGACACTGTTATTACCCACCTAACTTCTCTGTCTAATATGCATCAAAACAGAAAGAGTAGCAGGGTGAGGGTGGGATTTTAGCACACCCTATATCATCACCTCAATGTCTGGAAGCTGAGTAAAGTCTGAACATTCTTTTACATACTTCGTGAGCAACATATTATCTACAGAAGCAAATATTACTCTATGTAGCAACAAATCTTGGGCAGGACTTAAAGTCTAAGAATATGGTGATGTAACATCTCAGAAAATCATAAAAGGAATTTCTTATATGCAGATGTTGAGGCTGTGTTACCATATGGCTCTTCCGCCTGGAGACCAACCAAAAGACTCTAAAATCTATGCTGGATGGTACCCACTCATGTATATTAAATGCCATTTTGAATGTCTTAGAGAAAGCCCTGCAAAACAGTGAGCCTACAATACATTTCCAAAAGTATCAGGTACAATTACAAGAAGAAGCAGTCACTTTGTTGGGCATCTCATTATGGTCTGTTTCACAATAAAACAATTTGTTTTTAGGTCTCACATTATTTATTAGCATTATAGCATATTACAGAAACTGGCAGATATACATGAGAAGCAGAGGCATATGCATATAAAAGGCATACAGGTATACTGACACAGACAGACAGGCAGGCAGACATCCAGAGAGGCAGACAGGCAGACAAACAGACATAAAGAGAGACTGACAGGCAGACATACAGTGAGACTGACAGACAGACAGACAAATAAACATACAGAGAGAGATATACAGACAAACAGACAGATAGATAGGCCGACATAGAGACAGGAAGGCATAAATGATAAATGCCTGCCTAGTTGTCTGTCTCTATTTTTCTCTGCCCTTCTTTGTCTGCCTGTTGTCTCTTTTCCTTTTATTTCTTCGCCTTAATCTCGCCTTCTCTGTCCTTTTTCTTTCTCTTTTATTTCCTTCTCTCCCTCTTACACACTTTTTCATTCCCTCATTTTCTCTGTCAATGCTCTCCTATCTGTCTTTTTCGTACACCTCTTTCTTCCTCTCACTTCACCCTTCTGTACTCTTCTAAATCTCTACATTATAATACCGTAGATCGATCCCCCCCCACTTTCCTTTATTGGTTTTCTTTCACAGTCCTCTCTCTCTCATCTCCTGCTATACCAAAATATTTCAATACAATAAATCTTCTCTCTTATCTTCTCTTTCTCCATCATATTTTATACATTTCTCTTACTTTCCCCTCTCTATATCTAAATATATCTTTCTCTCTCACCTCTTCCCTCACTTCTTTTTACTCTTTCTAATTACCATTATCTTCCTCACCTTAGTCATTTTCTCTGTCTATCCCTCTTACCCTGCCTCTACTTTCTTTCACTTCTCCTTTTTTACTTCTCTATTTGCCATTTCCCTTTTTTTTTTATTCAATGCATCTTCATCTCCATTTCTCTCTCCCTGTTTCTACGTTTTACTGCTTACTCTCTCTCACTCAATTTTCTCAACTTTTTCCGCTCCGAATCACTCTTGTTCTCCCTCAGTTTCATTACCCTCATATTCTCCCTCCCTCTCCCTCTTTCTCTCTCAGTCTCTCACTCTTTCTCTTCCTTTCCCCGCCCCGTCTCACTCTTACTCCCTCTATTTTCATTTCTCCCGCTTCCTAAACCAATCTGTGTTATTTTCTCTTTTTCTTCTCCGTTTCCTCCTTTCACTTTTCACCTCTTTACTATCTTTCTCTGCCTTACTCCCCTTTCTCTCCTCTCTGTCTGTCTGGCTCTCTTCTTAATACTGCACCACTGCCTTCCTCCTCCCCCTCCTCATTTCCCACTACAACTGCCCCACCGATTCTTCTGTCGCTAGGATTTTACTGTCAAACCTGTGAGTTTCTCTTTTTCCATTTCTACATCGTCTCACCTGATTTTGTTTCGGTTTGCATTGAACAAATATATTGTCTTTCGTTTCTAATCAAATGATAACTACTTGTTAAACAAAATATAATAATCCTTTCTGCTACAGGCACAAGACATGAAATTTTCGGGAAGGGACTAGTCGATTACATCGATCCCAGTACTCAACTGGTACTTCATTTTATCTGAAGAGATGAAAATCAAAGTTGACATCGGCGGAATAATAATAATAATAATAATAATAATAATCCTATTGTATACACGGCTAATTTGATACCTTAAAAGCACCATTCACGCATACGTCGCAGGATGTGTGTGAGGGATGTACAGCTACATACACGCGCATAATGTCGTTGTCACCTATCCTCTGGGGTCAGAAATGATTGTCCATCAGATATAACTTCTGCGGATCTACATTTAGTTATGTTAGGCCAGTGCATGGTTCACAAGTTCAGTGACGAATACAGGACCCCGCGAGATGTGCTGTTTTGGTCACCCCACACCATCTTCTCACATTTAATGTATTAATTATTTGATTTGTTTTGTGTCCAAAGTGTTAACTTCATCACCAATCATCCTGTCTCTTCTTATGTTTGTTATATTCGCCAATAATTCCCACTCGTATATATTGATGCCACCCTTTTACAAATATAACCCTTTAGATACATCTTTTAATCTCTCCTTCTGTCTCCCTTACATGTGCTTTCATTCATTTAGCTGGGAGTAGTTTAACCAGTTGTTAAGCCACTGAGGGCATGGCACATAGACTTGAAGGCCAACCCAACGATGTTGTTTAATCTTGCTTTTCTATGCAGCAAATGTGGCTTTACTCAAGCTAACAATCTGCTCTTTTTTGTTCTGCCCCTGGATGTCCATGAATTTTCTCCAAACATGTCTAATGATATATCGCCAGATTTTGGACATGTCACCTGTAACAGGTCCAGGTGTCAGAGACTGAATACGACTGCCGTTCATACTCCGTACATTTAGTTATCCCGTATTACCGTCTGTATACACCCGCCGCTCAGAGTGTGCGTGCGTGTATGTATATATATATATGATGTGAATAATTTATGACATATAATGATGGCAATGATTCTGTCTTGTTGCCATCCCTTTTCATTTATTATGCCCATTGAAAAGCCATAATTAAAGCAACACCTTCACCTCATCTCATTTTTTGTTTCCATTTATGTTGATGTAAAAGTGCAAGAGATACATCTATGTATGTGTCTATGTTTCTGTGTGTCCTTATGTGTTGATATATGTATGGTATATGTGTGTCACCGTTTATGTGTCTATATATATATATATATATATATATATATATATATATATATATATATATATGCATGCATATATAAGTATATATGTACTTGTGCATAGTTTGTGGCATGTGTGTGTGTGTGTGTCAGTTACATAAACGACTTTGTTTCCATGACGTATACGCCCCCTACCCATCATACACACACACACACATTCACTGCTCCATCTATTTAAATGTAGAGAATGAATTATATGAAATACATTGGGGGTATTGACGAGGACCTGGTACTTAGATTTGTAATACCCCAATGATGACAATTGAGCCTGTTGTTTCCTTCTGCTATCAACATCATCGCTGATAGCAGATTCATGTTATCCATCATAAGAAGTAGACATTGCAGCTTGACTCTACTCAGCTGCCTTCATCAAATCTAATGAATGCATGCATATAAATAAATGTATATATATA
>NC_068988.1:74432288-74442818 GCF_001194135.2 Octopus bimaculoides
TGTGTGTGTGTGTGTGTGTGTGTATAATCAGCGATTACTTGGTAAACAGTGCCGAATTTTACAATCTGTAAATAATAATAATATTTTATAAGCTTAAAGCTTATGAACGATCACCGCGCATTGATTAAGGTAAATAGTCTGATATTGAGGTATTTAAGCCCTCGACGGAAAAAAGTAGGGTTTGCTGTACGCATGTATATATATGAATGTATATGTATGTATGTGTGTACGCATATACACACATGTATTTGTAAACACATACAGATATTTTTAGCAGTTTTTATATCGAAAATTATTACGGCTATCACTGGAAGAAATAGTTAAATGCTATAAGAGACAACACTGCAGCAACAGCAGCAGCAGTATAAGAACTCATGAGTCACTAGTTTACACTTCAGTACCTTATCCACTTGATCACTGTTTTGCACTCCCCACACACTTATTATACGTGTGTGTATATATATATATATATATATATATATAAATCTGTAAATCTGTGTACACAAGCCTGTATAGAAATGTAGACAAGTGTTTCTCAACTTATTTTCTGTATTCCACACCCGCTTTACTGGTTCACCCCTGAGTTACCCCATCCATCCTTACATATGGTAAGAAACATGTCAACTTGTATAAAGCACTGTAATAATCGTTTCTTTATTGGCCTCCAGGACTGTTATAATAATGTTCATTTGTAACCAACTTTATGTTAATTAAACATAGATGTCATTGAAATCAACTTTAAAGGGATTAAATCTAGCAAAAGACAGTGAATAATTTTTCTGTTTTCCCCACTTAAATTCTTCCCTTCGCCCCCACCTCTGCAGGGAAATTTTTCCCTGGCTAGGAATTTTAAAAGTAGAGGAAAACATAGAAATAACAAAACATCGTAATATATATATTAAAAATAGGAAAGGCTGGTTTATGGGATTACCTTAGGTTTCCTGTCCATAAAGGGTTTAGTTTTATGGCGTATCGTCAGATCCCAAAACCCGTATGCTACTTCTTTTGGATTTATGTTTTCTATAAACAATATATAAATAGACACAGATGTGGTAAGTAACTTGCTTACCAACCACATAGTTCAGTCCCGGTGCATGGCACCTTGGGCAAGAGTCTTCTACTAATAGCCTCAGGCCGACCAAAGCCTAGTGAGTGGATTTGGTAGATGGAAACTGAAAGAAGCCCATCGTATATATATGTATATGTGTGTGTGTGTGTGTATGTGTGTTTGTCCCCACATCATTGCTTGGCAACTGATGTTCATATGTTTATGTCCCCGTAACTTAGCGGTTTGGCAGAAAAGACCAATAGAATAAGTACTAGGCTTACAAAGAATAAGTTCTGAGGTTCATTTGTTCAACTGAAGGCAGTGCTCTAGCATGGCCGCAGTCAAATGACTGAAACAAATAAAAGAATAAAAGAATATGTGTGTGTGTGTGTGTATATATATATATATATATATATATATATACACACACATATATATATATCTCATCATCATCATCATCATCGTTTAACGTCCGCTTTCCATGCTAGCATGGGTTAGATGATTTGACTGAGGACTGGTGAACTGGATGGCTCCACCAGGCTCCAATCTGATCTGGCAGAGTTTCTACAGCTAGATGCCCTTCCTAACGCCAACCACTCCAAGAGTGTAGTGGGTGCTTTTATGTGCCACCGGCACGAGGGCCAGTCAAGCGGTACTGGCAATGGCCACACTCAAAATGGTGTTTTTTACATTCCACCTGCACAGGAGCCAGTCCAGCGGTACTGGCAACGACCTTGCTCGAATGTTTTCTAATGTGCCACCAGCACAGCGACCCCAAAAAACTGATATTGCCAGTTGGCATTATTAGGCTGTAGCCGGCATTATAAAATAGGAGCTTTTGTATGCATATTCAAAGTGTTTCCGTGTAAATGAACTTAAAGGATATGTGTGTGAGTGTGTGTATGTGTGACAAATACACAAACATATGGTGGCATAATAAAGTGTTGAGTATTGTTACTGTGGCCCTAAAACAACCATACAGCAGAATCAATACAATGGGAATCAAAGCCAATTTGATGTTTACCACAAAGAAAGTGAGAAATGACAAACAAAGAGAAACTGAGATCTAGACTTGTGTGTAGTGCTAATGACTGGAAGGTACAGTGAAATCTAAAGGAAGTGTTCATGTTTCCACGTCATATAATAGTAACAGCACCTTGATTTTATAGGCTGGTTTGACTGAGAAAATGTCCACATTGTTAAGCTGACATTACTTTAAAAAGATTATATGGAGTGGCTACATAAAAAGACTTTGAGAATTATGTGAAGCAGGAGGACAGCAGTGTACAGGCTACCAATTGATATGTAATACATGCATGATTGATCAGGCACTATTTTGTGTATGAATCTTAATACCTGCACTAGCTAGATTGATTTTTATTGGTTCAGACATATCATGGGGTCAAATATGCCTGGAAACTCAAACTGTTGTTATTACTAACCAAGACATATGACCCTTGTTAAAGTACAGCAACTTAGTAATATTAGTTCAACATTTTCACTTGGATTTGAGTTTGTGGACCTTAGATTATCAGGAATTTGGAAGATATCCAAAAGGAATTTTTTCCAGTGATAATATGATAATAGTTTGAATCAACATTAAATACCACGAACTGTTTTAATATCTACAACTTTTCAGTTAGGCATAATCTACTGTTTTGAAATTATTTGAAGAATGGTTTAGATTTGTTGATGATACTTCACTAATAAACATTGACATAGAGTACATACAAATCCAAAGTACCTGACTTTCCAGACTAACTGGGACATTAATTTATAGTTTTCCTTGGCCCTTTGTCTGAATAAATGTAGATGATGGTAATAACAACTTTTGAAAGTTATCATAGTAATTTCCATTCAGTCCCGTCTGATTGACCTTAACATTGTAGGTATTAATGAGATTATTTAAATTTGTATATCAGTATGAAATGTTTTATGAGAGATAGAAAGTTTCTAGTTCTGTATATGTCCACACATGTTGAAAATTGATTTAAACCAGGTTACCATCTTTCTAATTTTTCTGGGATTTATAAGTGATGTTCTTTGCAAACTGGCCTTTTACTATAATCACTTTGTGCATACAGACCATTGTAGAAGAGTTTGATTCTGTTAAAAATATCCTTAGCAATGGCTTAGAGACTTAACTGATTAGAACTTCAGGAATTTTAAGTATGGGTGGGTTGGTTAGAATTTTTGTGTGTGAGTGCGCATGCATACACACACACACGCACACGCGCGCACACACACACACACACACACACACACACACACACACACACACACACACACACACACACACACACATTCTGTACCCATATTGTTTTCTGCAGGGGTAGTATTTGTCCCTGTGAATAAATCTAGCTCTATGTCCAAGTATCATTAAGTTAGTGCTAATAATGTTTAAATGAAACTGCTTGATTATTCCTATTCCTTTCTAAATTAATCTATGGTATAAAAATTTATGGTGTTTAAGATTACTAAGTCATCATCACTGCCCAGTATGGAACTATGCAGTGTGTTGTGCTTTCTATAGGTTAATAAAACAATCCTACAGGATGGAATATACACCATACTTCAATGTGTCTACAAGCTATGCTTAAAACTGAAAGGTCCCGATATTAAAACATCCAGTGATATCACTGTACTGGATAGCTGAGATATTATCAGGTTATCATCACTGGAAAAAAAATCCTTTTGAACAATTTCCAAATACCTGAGAATCCAGAACCTACTAACTCAAATATGAGGCAAACAAATTCTATCGATACAGAGCAGCCACTCTTTGACAATAATGTAATGTCTAGAGCAGACTTATTTATGACAAAAAGTGAGTCAACATGGCCAACATACCTTGTCTTGCACCCGACTGTGCCACGAGTTGACCTGCAAACACTCTAGTGGAGGTACTGGCCTGCCTCATCGATCTTCATAGCGCCACTGCCCATCAGACGGCTGTGCAACTGGCCACCCCTGTGAAAGTCTCACCTGAGAAGGTCCACTGCTCCGTCATCTCTGTAGCTGGAACTAGGGAGGAGTGGACTTACTTTGAGCAGAGATGGTTAGGCTATAAACAAGCCACTTGTCTTACGGGTAACAATGTTGTCTTGCAGCTTCTTGAATCTTGCGATGAGACCCTCCAAAAACATCTCACATGGACGTTTGGTGTGCTGGCCTCCAGCAATGAATGAACAATCCTCAGTCACATTAAGTCCCTGGCTGTCCACAAAGAAAATGTTATGGTTGCTCATGTGCAGCTACAACAGATGCACCAGGACTGGGATGAACCCATCAGGGCCTTCAATGTGTGTCTTCAAGCGCAGGCAGGTGTCTGCAACTTCAAGGTGGAATGCCCCTCAAAGGCCTGCCATGCCATGATTTATTACAGCGATGTCATAGTTCTCAATGCTCTCGTATGTGAGTTGAAGGACAAGGAGATCCACCTTGATATCCTGAGTGACTCCAAGCAGACATTACCCTGAAAGAAGCCCTGAGGTATGTTGAAGCAAAAGAAAGTGGAAAATGCTCAGCCAGCCGGCTCATGGGCCACAGCACCATCTCAACCATTGCAGCCTTCAGCTCATATAGGCTCCAGGAGTGGTACCACCTGGTCAAAAAATCCAGTGACCCCTGTGATACATCTGCCCCTACCTCCTGCAGTCACTGTGGAAAACATGGCTACAGACGTCATGTACAGGAACGCATGAGGAAATGCCCCACCTACAACCACAAGTACACTATGTATGACATCCTGCACCACTATGAGAGTGTCTGCAGCCAACAACACCATCCCCAGTGACAGGCTCAAACCAACACAGCTGACACAGAAGACTGCACATCTTCAATATTCAACTGCATATGCTTTGTGGTTGACCTCCCTGACAAATCCTCCACCCAGACAATAATTTTTGACCACCATGTGTATAATGAACTCTGCAATCCCTGGGTGAAATGCCCTTCTGACCCCCATCTCTTCATCACTACATTCACCCAAGCCAACCCAGCTGATGCGAAGACATTGGGTTTCCTCACTTCTTTTTTCACAACTGACTGTAGCTATCCATCACACTGCTATGGCAGACCCTAGATGTCAGTCATGCCTGGCTGGGGCAAGTCTCCTATCCAAACTGGACCTGGACTAGCACCACCTTATACTGGTCAACATGAAAATGACTGCTGCTAACAGCAGCTCCATAGATATCATCAGTGCCCTGATCCTAGGCATATCTGGGACTGCCCCATCCTCTGCAAAGTGCATGACCTGTCAAATCGTCTACATCAATCCTTCAATTGACAAACTTTTCCTCTCCAAGCAAGCCTGTGTCACCCTCAGAATGATTCCTCCCCACTCCCCCATGATTGGAGAAAGCTGTGGGAATGTTGGCATACCGCTGGAAACATCTCTTGCAACAAAGACTCAGAATGTATGCGGCTGCTCCCTGCGACAAATACCATCCCCTCCTCCCACTTCACTACTCTTCCCAGCCACTGAGGAGAACTGTGGTTGCCTGGAGAAGTGGCTGTTAGAATACTACAGCTCCAGCACATTCAATGTCTGTGAACATCAGCAACTCCCCAGGATATCTGATCTACCAATCCGCTTAATGGTGGACCCCAATGCTAAGCCAGTTGCCCACCATATGCCCATACCAGTCCCAATTCATTGGCAAGAGAAAGTGAAAGTAGGTCTTGACTATGTCGTTCAACTTGGAATTATTGAGCTTGTCTCCTTTGGTACACCTGTCACCCGGAAGAAGTCTGGAAAACCTTGATGGACTGTTGATCTTCAGCCCCTCAACTGACACACAATCCACAAGATGCATCACACTCAATCCTCGTTCCACCAAGCCCACTCCATACTGGCTCACACCTGAAAAACTGTCTTTGATGTTTGGAGTGGCTACTGCAGAATTGCCCTTGATGAGAGGGACTGCCCCCTAACCACCTTCATCATGCCCTGGGGCCGCTTCTGCTATTGCGTTGCACCACAGGAATATTTCGCTTCAGGGGAGGCTACAGCCGACGGTTCGACAAAATTGTCTCAAGCACCTCCCAGAAAATGAAGTGCATTGACGACACTTAGATGTGGTTGAATACCATTGAGGAAGCATTCTTTCGGGCAGTCCAATGGCTTGACATCTGCAGTTTCAGCGGCATCATTCTGAATCCCACTAAGTTCAACTTTGCCCAAACTACTGTCGAATTTGCAGTGTGACCCTGCACCGGATATCTCAAGGCAATCTGTGACTTTTCCACCCCTACAAATATCACTGACATCTGCAGCTGGTTTGGGCTGATCAACCAAGTCCCCTATGCGTTTACTTCTGCTGAACGAATGTTGCCATTCTGGGAATTCCTGAAACCAGGTACTTGGTTTGTATGGACAGACCAGCTGAATAGGCTCTTTGAGGAATCCAAATCAATCATCATCAACGAGATCCAAAGAGGTGTGGAGATCTTCGACAAAACCAGGCCAACTTGCCTTGCCACTGATTGGAGCATACTTATTTTTGTCATAAATAAGCCTGACAGCTCTTTGCTTCAATCTACATAAATAAAATGTTAGTGAAAGCAATAACGTGTTGGTGTAGGCTGTCCGACAGTGTGGTGTGAGACAGTGTCAGCTGCTGCATGGTGAGTGCTTGGTACAGAAACGATGCTGAAGTTATACCATAGGGCTTTCTTCTTTCAGCTTGTGCAATTGAGAGTCCTGGATGCTGTCCAGGCAGCAATCACCAAATACTTTCAAGAGATGTTTGTGGTCAACTGCGACAATGAGATTTATTCAAGAGTTTATTCAGCTAGTCTGTCCATACAAACCAAGCGCTTGACTGTGAGAGTGCCATTCGATTGCAGGCTGAGCAGCGTTCCCACATTTCAATAATGGCTGGGGTCATGCCCAGCCAGAAGAAGGATGTCTCTGTTCTGAAACATATTTGTGTCATGCCCTGATGCAGCTGATCCTCCATCCAGCAATCACCCTATTTGTTGCTCCGCCAGACTGGCAAAGACTAACACAAAAGTCTGACACACAACTGAAACATTGTCCCATGATCATCATACCATCAATATTAACTGTCTCTCACACTAATTATTCCATTTTCTTTAACCATTTATTACAATTTATCAGTCTTCTTCGCTTTCCTCCAAAGACTTGGGGAAGGCATAGAGGATTACAACTAAACACACATGTATTATCATTAATTACATTACATTCAATTTGCCATATATTATTCATTTCAGGTACACATTTCAGATATACTGAAGACCCTTTTTGTCATAAATATGTCTGACAACTCTTTGCTTCAATCTACATAAATAAAGTGTTGATGAAAGCAAAGAGTTGTCAGACTGTGGTGTATGCGTGCGAGTAGATGTAATCGCCTTTCCTCGGTTTTCCTTTCATCGACTGCGAGTCTGTCTTGCGGTATCCAATCCTTGAAGCTTGCCCCGACCCAAAGAACACTAGGAATAGCAGCTGCTTCTCCCAAACCTAGACCGTCGCTTAGCACGTCTTCTCCCGACCACGACCCCGTTCGAAAAGGGCACGAATTTCGATCGAGGCTCCCTCTGCCCTTCTTCCTCTTCCGGTCAGCTCGCCCTTCCGGTCAGCCTCCCCAATCACTGACGTCATACCACACAGACTTATTTTTAAAATCCAGTGATATCACTAAACTGGATAACTGCGATATTATCAGGTTATCATCACTGGAAAAAAATCCTTTTGAACAATTTCCAAATACCTGAGAATCCAGACCCTACTAACTCAAATATGAAGCAAACAAATTCCATCGATACAGAGCAGCCACTCTTTGACAATAATGTAATGTCTGGACCAGGTGTCCTTCCTTATTCCATAGCAAAAATGACATCTTGAATCTCCAATATTTTAGCCAAATCACCTTCCTGATAAATGAAATTGAATATGAAAGTGACTATTAATCCTTATCCTGTTTCACCTCATATTTTCAACATCTCAGTAATATCCCTGACAATTCAGTTACTTTCCTTACCTTAATATCTTTAATCACAATTTGACTGCATAGTTGTCAACTTCAACAGCTAGTCCTTCTGTTGGATCTACTTGGAGTTGAACCTCTGGTTTTCATGTATTCTCATTTGCTAACCTCTTGTAATATTTCTAAACTGTATTATTGACAACAAGTGAATTATATACACTTTTCTGTGAACACTTTTTTTCCGGTAAAGCTTTGATTAGGACATGATACAATCTAGAACACCCACATCTCTGATCTTACTCTCAGTTTCTTGGTAGGTTTACCAAAGACCTGATTTCTCTTCTAAATGATGTTGTTCTTTATTTCCCCCTTTTTTCTTACCCTACCAGGCCTGTCACTTAGCTTTTATGTCTCAGTACTATTCCACCTCTATATCACTTTCCACCTGGTTAGGACTTTGCTCCATTTATAGATTTGGTCTATGATTTACAGTAGATTTCTCCTTGAAACTCTCATTGTCCTCTGTGTCTTAAATCTTTATTTCTTTCTCATCCCCATACACATCAACTACTACATTTCTGAACTGTTGTCTTTCAAAGGAATAATTCAGCTTCCATACCTTCCTATTTCACATTGTGTCTCTGAGTCCATCTAGTTCTTTTTTCTAAGGTCACTGGTCATCCATCTAGTTCTTTTTTCTAAGGTCACTGGTCATCCATCTAGTTTTTTTCTAAGGTCACTGGTCATCCATCTAGTTCTTTTTCTAAGGTCACTGGTCAGCCAGTCTATGTTGAATGTTGCATCTTTCCCCAGAGAAGGATTTAGTGCTTCCAACCTGTTGTCTATTCACTTTCTCAGTGAGTATGAAATCTATTTGGTTTCCACGAATACCTGATTAGTAGATCAGGTGACTAACTGGTTGGTTGGCTGGTTTTGTTAAGGTTAAAGCTTCAAGTGAGCCATTTTGAGTCTTGGATTCCAAATATCTTCAAACTATATTTAACTTCAATATGTACTAAAGTAGTCATCATACTCTGACCCAACATTAAAGTCACCAGCCATAATTTCAAAGCCACTGTCGTTCATTAATTAAGAAAATTTGTCAGAGAACCTCATAGAAATGGTCCTTTTACTTATCACCACTGATTGTGGTGTAAAGGCAACTGTTGTTATATATTACCTATGACAAGTCTCAGTTTAACTATTCTGTCACATACTCTCAGTACCTCAGATTCTTTAACCATTTCTCTACAACAATATACACACTTCATCCACTCCAGTGCTGTTACCCACCATCCTCAAAATTTGTACCTCTGTCCCTTGCCTGTGAAGTATATGGCTGAGGATTTCCATCATCTTCTACACTTGTTGACTCATCTTTGCTCCACCATTTCTACAGTTTCCCCAAATGGACAAAAGACAATGACTGTAGCTGTAAATTTTTGTACCTGACAAGGAGGAAGTTTCTTGTGGTTGGTAGGTTATTTGGAAAGAATTGATGTAGTGTAATTGCTTGCTGATGGCTGAGGATAACCAGGTGTCATCAGACCACTATATTAGCATAGGCAACATTAGCATGGTCAGTGTCAGTTCTGTCAATGCATTTAGGGTTTTTCCTTGCGTTTAAGATGATTGTCTTGATTTTATGGATGTCCTTCTTCTTATCCACAATTTCATAACATGGACTAGGTCTGTTTTAGCGTGCTACAAGCATCACAGAGGTTGTTTGTCAGGCTTAATGGAACTCCTCTACACTGTTTTAGTTTCATTTAGTGTTACTGTTTTCACTGACATGGATGCTCTGTGCAGAATTTTTATTGAGATATTCCTTTCCATATTAATGCAAGGTACTCAGTTTTCCTGAATTTTTCATTCATGGTTACAGTTGTGCTTGTTAGGTCCCTTTCTAGGATTGGACAAAAGAGAGTAAGGAGTCTAGTTGTTTGCAGGGGAGTGAGGTCACACCAATACAGTCATCAATATAATGAATGTAGAGTTCAGGAGTGGGACCAGTGAATCTTGAAAATATTTGGGCCTCAGTATATCCAGCAAACAGGTTCACATAGTTGGGGACCATTCTTGTTTCCATGGCCACTCCTGAGACCTGTTGGTAAAACTCCCCCGTGAACAAGATGCAGTTGAAGGAGAGAACAAGTCTGGCCAGATGAAGAAGTGTGGACATGTCAGGTTGGAGGTTGGGTCAAAGGTCTAGGAAGGGTTTGAGGACAAGAAGTCCTTCATTGTGTGGGATCTTGATATCAAAAGTCTATATATAGACTTTTGATATCAAGAATGAAGAGAAGTTCAGAGGGCCCAGGAAGGAAGGAGAAAGAGTTGAAAAGATGAAGAGCATGGATGTGTGAGGGGAGGGAAGCCACTAAGGGGGGCAAGGACATGGTCGAGATATTTTGAGATGAGTTCCGTGGGGCAGTTAAAGGCGGAGAAGGTGGGGTTGCCAGGGTTGTTGGGCTTGTGGATTTTGGGAAGGAAGTAAATGGTGGGGGTGCAAGGAGTGTGGACAATGGG
>NC_068988.1:74447469-74448711 GCF_001194135.2 Octopus bimaculoides
ATATATATATTTTATTATATGTATTTATTTTCTCCTAATTAATAAATAACTCGGACAAAATAAATTGGTTAATAGATACCAGGGTAGCATAGATCACAAAATAACTGTGGTGTAACTCCTGTTTATGAGGTAGAAAATCCTTGATATTTTGGGTACTTGAGTATATATAAATTTAATGAATGGAGTAAAACGCATATTTTAACTGCATACTTTTATTTCCAACATATGTTTTGAAGAATTACAACTTATACGATCCATAGGAATCGGCGATGTTAAAAATGTAAACTTCTCTTCAGAGAAATGTATGGGAACCAGCTTAAACGTAAGACATTATAACTGAATATGAGAACTATAGTTGGAGAAGGTTATAACATAATTTATTTGAAAAGACCGTTGGAGATTAGGAAACTACCAAATAATACGTTGGACAAGAAGGGAAGAAAAGAAAAAAGAAAAAAAGAAAGGAAATTCAGAGTGTAAAGTCGGGAGAAAATAGGATGATATAAATCAGATAAAAATTGGAGAGGAATGTTATGTAATAAAAAGGGATCGTAAAGGGGGTTAATCTTGTGTTTCTACAAAAATACTGAGATGAATGTATATAATCATTTATACTTATGTATATGCGCATATATACACACAAACATACATATACTCGAATAAATACATATATGCATACATATATACACCTACGTACAAATCCACACACACACGTGGTGGCACGTTAGAAAATCATTCGAGTGAGGTCATTGATGTGCAACCATGCAGGTGGCACATAAAAAACACCCTTTTTGAGCATGGCCGTTGCCAGTACTCTGTGACTGGCCCTCGTGCTGGTAGCATGTAAAAGTACCCACTACACTCTCGGAGTGGTTGGCATTAGGAAGGGCATCCAGCTGTAGAAACTCTTCCAGATCAGATTGGAGCCCGGTGCAGCCTGCTGGATTGCCAGTCCTCAGTCAAATCGTCCAACCCATACCAGCATGGAAAGTGGACGTTAAACGATGACGGTGACGATGATGATATATGTATATATAATATGCATATACTCATTTATTATTTGTTTTACATGATTGAATGCCTGCGTCATCTCTGTTGTAAGTAGTTGTTTCAACTTTATATTTTCTGACGCAACTCTATTTCTTTCTCTATCACTTTTTCCCCCTCTCGTTCTTCTTCTGTTACTACTACATATCTCTCTTTACCCCTCCCGTTCTTCCTTCTGTTACTACTATATCTCTC
>NC_068988.1:74448811-74449864 GCF_001194135.2 Octopus bimaculoides
TTGATTGTTCTTTGGTTTCAGGCTGGTAGTGATGAACCCAACTTTTGTCCCTAGTAATGAAATGAACAAGAAAATTCTCTTCATCAGCTTCAAACGGTTCCAGGCTGCTCGTTGACAAAGTGCACCTGGTGCGTTTCTGTTCAGGAGTCAAAAGGCGAGGGACCCACCTTGCAGAAACCTTTGAGAACCCAAGTTCTTTTGTCACAATGTTGTCTGCTCTTTCAGTTGAGATGCCCAGTCTCTCGGCTATCTGACGACATGACATTCGGCGATCTTGCATTATCATACCAGGAGCAAGGTCAAGGATGTCCTTGGTGGTTGCAGTTGGAGGTCTCTCTGGTCTGGGATCATCTTCCACACTCTCCCTGCCATGCTGGAATTCATTTACCTAGCATTTGACTGTTGCATATGAAGGAGCATTGTCTGTTAAGGTTCTCACCATATCTTCATGGATTTCTGATTCATGCCTTTCTGAGTCATACCTTTCAAATGAAGGTACTTTATGACAGCACGATACTCAGTTTTCTTCATTTTCCTTGTAAACTCGAAGCTTGTTTATTCAAAAATCTGCAATAACAAAAAATTAAAATATCAGAATCATGAAAATGAGCAAAAATACTCTGAAAAAACTGTACTTACCAGAAAAAATTGTTTCAGCAATATAGCAGCCCCATTTCTAGGTTAGGCTCAAAACTTTTCGTACACCCCTCGTATATGTATGTATATATATCTATATATATTTATTTATATAGATAGGGTGATAGATTGAATATTAATTCAATTTAAAACTAAGTGGCCTAGCATATAAAAAAATCTGAAAATTCAGAAAAAATTGTACTACACGTGTATAAGGGATGACCACTAGGTGGACATCCAATATGCTAGAAAGAGGTCATCAATGACCCAACCACAAAGAAAAATAATGTTCTCCAGAAAAGATTTCGCAAAAACACCAGAACAGGACAACATGAGAAATATACAGAATAAAGACTGCAGTTTCGAACATATTGGATGTCCACCTAGTGGTCATCCCTTATACATGTATATCTATAT
>NC_068988.1:74450117-74452224 GCF_001194135.2 Octopus bimaculoides
ATATATACATACGTATATATATATATATGTCTGTATGTATCTGTCTGGCTTCCATGCCGGAGGCATGTAAAAAACACCATTTGAGCGTGATCATTACCAGCGTCGCCTTACTAGCACTTGTGCAGGTGGCACGTAAAAAACACCATTTGAGCATGGCCATTGCCCGTACCGCCGGACTGGCCCTCATGCCGGTGGCATGTAAAAGCACCCACTACACTCTTGGAGTGGTTGGTGTTAAAAAGGGCATCCAGCTGTAGAAACTCTGCCAGATCAGATTGGAGCCTGGTGCGGTCATCTGGTTCGCCAGTTCTCAGTCAAATCGTCCAATCAGGCTAGCATGGAAAGTGGACGTTAAACGACAATGATGATGATATGTATGTTTGTATGTATATATATATATGTATGTATATAGATATGTATATATACATATATATTTTATATTTTATATTTTGCATTCTATATATTATTATATTATATCATATATGTCCGTTATCGATCCACCTAGTTCCACACAAACCCAAAATTTCCAATTTGTAATTGCCCATTTCTTTGCTAATATTTTCACACTTTCCAGCAGTAAACATTGTTCGAATATTCCATGCACCAAACCTCATGGAATCCTTTGTCGAAAGCAGTATCGGCCAACTAGCTTCCCTAGGGCTTTGACTATTCGGCGTATTAAACACCTTTGACTCTGGAAACCTTCGGTTGGTAAATTAATACGACAAGACTTGTCAACTATCAGTGTTTTCGTAATCAATTTGAAAATCCATTGCATGGGTGATTAGCCTATTCAACTGCACTGTCCGGCGGTACGGGCAATGGCCATGCTCAAATGGTGTTTTTTACGTGCCACCTGCACAAGTGCCAGTAAGGCGACGCTGGTCAGCTTTACCTGTTTCCATCTCTCACGACGAGGATGAGGAGTTGGGCTTTGAGAGATAGAAATAGCGGTAGAAATGTTTCATCCATTATTTTCTAAGATATGGCAGGAAGAAAATGTGCCTAATGATTGGAAAGAGGGACTTATTGTAAAATTGCCAAAAAAGGTGATTTAAGCGTTTGCGGAAATTATAGAGGGATTATGTTATTATCGACTCTCAGAAAAGTTTTTAACAGGATACTTTTGGAGTGGATGAGGACATCAGTCGACATATTGTTGCGTAAAGAACAAGCCAAGTGTAGATCAAATTGCCACTCTTCGCATCATCTTAGAGCAAAGCACAAAGTGGAATGCACCGCTTTATATTAATTTTATTGATTTCGAAAAAGCATTCGATAGTGTAGATAGGGAAGGCTTATGGAAAATTATGCAGCACTACGGCATACCAGACAAGTATATATCTATAATAAGAGCAACTTACCAAGGAATATCATGCCGAGTCTTGCATGTAAACAGAGCTACGGATAAATTCGAAGTAAAAACAGGAGTTCGACAGGGCTGTATACTTTCTCCCTTTTTATTTCTACTAGTTATAGATTAGATTATGAAGGAAACTACGATTGAAAGCCAAACAAGCATTGAATGGACGGATGCAGAAGCTCTAGAAGATCTCGACTTTGCAGATGATATAGCACTACTTTCACAAACATATAGCCAAATGCAAAATAAAACGTCAAAATTAGAAGCAATAACTGCCAAACTAGGATTGAAAGTCAACCACGACAAATCAAAAATTATGCGCATTAATGAAGAAAACAGTAAACATATTAAACTAGAAACTGGTGAACTAGAGGATATAACTAAGTTTACGTATTTAGGTAGTAAGATAACATTCTCAGGCAGCACCGACAAAGATATTAAGACGAGAATAAGTAAGGCAAGGACCACTTTCCACCTGTTAAAAAAAGTATGGAGCGCAAGTGTAATTTCAATAAAGAACAAAATAAGAATTTTTAACACTAACATAAAAGCTGTGTTATTGTATGGGGCTGAGACATGGCTGTGAAGCATGGCAGTTTGCACACATGTATTGTACAATCTACCTTTCACTCTGAGCGAGGAGCCCTTTGTCACCAGTAGGGGTAGAAGTTTTCTGAACTTTGCCCAGGCTATTCTTATTCTAGTGGTAACACTCTCTGAGCATCCACCCCCACTACAGACTTG
>NC_068988.1:74452234-74455503 GCF_001194135.2 Octopus bimaculoides
TTCTTATTCTAGTGGTAACACTCTCTGAGCATCCACCCCCACTACAGACTTGGTCACCTAGGTAGTGGAAGCTATCAACTACTTCTAGTTTCTTCCCTCGGCATGTGATGGAATCTATTTTCTGAGCATCTGTGGTATTTATTGTCCCTGTGCATCTGCCGCACACGAAAGCTATCTTCCCGGTTAATCTTCCTTTGCTATTGCTGCACCTCTTATGTGTCCATAGCTTACACCGGGTACATCTTATGGAGTTTCTACCTACACCTTTTCTACAGATCAAGCAGGGCCACCTACCTGAAGGGGTTTGTGATGTGTTTGCTTTCCTACTGACTAGAGCTTTGGTCTTTATGACATTGACTCTAAGGCCCTTCGATTCTAAACCTAGCTTCCACACCTGAAATTTCTTCTCTAGCTCTGGTAGTGATTCTGCTATGAGGGCCAGGTCATCAGCATAGAGGCGCTCCCAGGGGCAACCTGTCTTGAATTCCTCTGTTATTGCCTGGAGGACTATGATGAATAAAAGGGGACTGAAGGCTGATCCTTGGTGGACCCCTACTTCTCCCCAAATTCTTCACTATACTCATTGCCAACCCTAACCTTACTAACGGCATCTCTGTATAAGGCCTCTACAGCCCTTATTAACCATTCATCAATCCCTAGTTTCCACATCGCCCACCAGATAAGGGACTGGGGGACCCTGTCAAAGGCTTTCTCCAATTTCACAAAAGCCAAGTATAAGGGTTTATCTTTGGCTAGGTATTTCTCCTGTAGTTGCCGCACCAGGAATGGTGCTTCTACCTGGCACAAAGCCAAACTGCATCTCATCTAAATAGACTCTCTCCTTAATTAGTTGAGCTATGACACTCTCCATGACCTTCATTACCTGATCCAGCAGTTTGATACCCCTGTAGTTATTTCTATTTAAAGCATCATCTTTACTCTTGTAGTAGTTGGCTATGGTACTACTATGCCAGTTATTGGGTATGACTCCATCATGAACTACCTGGTTTACAATGCAGGTGATTAGGCCATAGCCCACAGTAACAGATGTTTTAAGCATCTCAGCAGTGATTCCTGATGGGCCAAGGGCTTTTCCTGGCTTCATACCCTTAATTGCTTTATCTACCAGGGTGCTGTCTATTCATTTTCCACGTTCAGCAGTCTTTCATAATGGCTTCTCCAAGCCTCAACAAAGACCTATCATTAAATTCCATGCCCTCAATAGATGAGGTAATGATAGCAATAAGTAAATTGAATCTTGGTAGGGCTCCTGGAAGGGATGGAATTTGTGCTGAGGTCTTGCAATTTGGTGGTGATTACATCATACAATCCCTTCATGAAGTTATTAGTGTAGTCTGGAGGGATGGTGCAATGCCTAAGGACTGGAAGGATGCAATTATTCCTCCTCTCTATAAAGGAAAAGGAGCTAGAATAATGTGTGGTGACTACAGAGATATTGGTCTACTATCAGCTGCTGGCAAAGTTCTGGCATATATTCTTACCTGCCTGAATGGGTGTCTCGTAAATGATGTCCTCTCTGAATCTCAATGTGGCTTCCAGTCTGGTAGAGTAGCAATGGAGACAGATGCAGAAGTGCTATGAGCAGAATGTGGATCTTGTCCAGTTATTCATTGATTTAACCAAGGCCCTTGATACTGTGAATAGGGCCTTACTATAGAAAATACTTGGCAAACTTGGATGTCCAGATCACTTTGTATCTATAATTAAATCATTTCATGATGGGATGGAGGCTTGGGTCAATGTTGGTGGTGGCATGACAAGACCCATTCCTGAAGAGAATGGTGTCAAGCAGAGTGATATCCTTGCCCCAACTCTCTTTTCTTTGTACTTTGCTCTCTGGTTAGCTCTCTGGGAACATATGTCAGATATTGATCTTCTAGCCGCCTCTTTAATCTGCACTGATTTGCTGCCAATTCAAAAATTTTCCAGTCTCTCATTCGTGACCTCCTTTATGCAGATGACTGTAACTTAGTCACTCATACAGTGGATGACATGCAAATACTTAGGAATTGTATTTCTGCTTCTTGCAAGGCATTTGGACTCAGCATTAGCCTAGACAAGACTGTTTTAATGTTCCAACCTGCACCAGGAAATCCATATGTGGAACCAGCTATCTTGGTTCCAATACTGAAAGTGGAAGACAAGTTTGTCTACCTGGGTAGCACACTCAGCCATTCTTGATCCCTGGATGATGAAATATTTTTCAGGCTGCAGAAAGCAACTGATTCCTTCTGGTCTCTTCAGTCTCGTGTCTGGTCCCAGCATGGCATCACAAGGCAAACAAAAATTACTGTGTACCGTGCATGTGTACTGACATCACTCTTTTACTCATGTGAGACATGGACCCTTTACAAACGTCATATAAGGGTCCTTGAACGCTTTCATCAGAGATGTCTGAGACACATTCTGAATGTTAGCTGGACCTTAAAAACTCCAGACACACAGGTCCTAAGGAAAGCTGATATCTTGAGTATTAAGGCAATGTTGCATAAGCACCGATTACGTTGGACTGGACACCTTATTAGACTGAAGGATAGTAGGATCCCTGAACAGATGCTATATGGGGAACTTGTAAGTGGAAAGAGACTCCAGCAGAAACCAAGGCTGTGATTTAAGGACTGCGTCAAATCCTCATTAAAGGCCTGTGATATGCAGGAGACTGACAGGGAAAGCAATGCCTGTCATCGCCACAGATGGAGGAAGCAGGTTAAGGAGGGGGTCGACACCTTTGAGAGAGCACATATTCTGCATGAAGAATTTACTCGTGTTGCTCGAAAGTGCACTGCTAGTGTAATGAATGGGGAAAACTTTGTTTGCAGTGATTGCAGTCATGTATGCTTGTCAAGAGCAGGGCTCATTAGCCACAAACAGAGCTGTAAAGGCAAAATATGTTAGTCCTAGAGCACACAATGTTCCTAAAGATCAGCAATGGTTTTCCTCAGTCACTAGTGGACGGCCATCATCATCATCATCGTTTAACGTCCGCTTTCCATGCTAGCATGGGTTGGACGATTTGACTGAGGACTGGTGAAACCGGATGGCAACACCAGGCTCCAATCTAATTTGGCAGAGTTTCTACAGCTGGATGCCCTTCCTAACGCCAACCACTCAGAGAGCGTAGTGGGTGCTTTTATGTGTCACCCGCACAAAGGCCAGTCAGGCGGTACTGGCAACAGCCATGCTCGAAATGGTGTCATTTATGTGCCACCCGCACAAGAGCCAGTCCAGGGCACTGGCAACGATCTCGC
>NC_068988.1:74457193-74475781 GCF_001194135.2 Octopus bimaculoides
TGTTAACAAGAACAGGACAGTGAGAACAAGACGGTAAAAACAAGACAAGACGGTAAAAACAAGACAGTGAAAACAAACGGTAAAGGCTGTTAGGCCAAGACGATAGAAAAATTATCATTTTGAACGCTAGTTGGACGTGAATGAGAGACAGAAAATTCTGTATAGGAAGGCAGCGAATAGAAAGAAAGAATCCCTTTCGTCACATGTCAGTGCCGAGAGGGTCAAGGAGGAAGAGTAAGAGAGAGAGAGAGAGAGAGAGAGAGGGAACGGTGAAAGGAAGAGAAGAATAGGGAAAGGGTGGGAGAGAAAAACAGAAAGGATGAAGAACATGAGAGGGAGAGAAGTATATGTGTGTGTGTGTGTGTTTGTAGTAGCTTCATGCAGGCATAGCATGGATTCTTTCCTTGATAGCCAAATTTCACTTAACAGTTCAACAGCACTTTTCTCATGGTAAAACAATAGTTACATTTGTCAGATGCCTTTGCTAAGCAGAATAATGGCTTTGCCACTTGACCCTTCTAACCTCTTCTAGGCCACCAAAAGCTAGAATAGAGATAACAGACCGCCAATGAAATCTATTGTTCTCAACAATATATCTATCCTTCTGGCTGGTTTTGGATAGTTATAGAAACAAGAACTCTGTAAGCCAAAGTCAGTTAGTGAGAATCAAGTCTGGCTGACTGGCTAACCAATCTCTGAAGGAAAAAGCACGAAGGAACAACTATGGTAACTTACCAGTGAAGCAGTTGCTTTGTCCCACCACTATCACTTTCACTAACTCGTTTTCTTTTCTCTGTAACATTACCATATCTCTCTCTATATACTACTATGAGATTGTGTGTGTACACGCATATACAGGCCAAAATTATCTTTCTTTACCTTGCATGCTTTACAGATTGTTATACTATTACACTAGCCTATCTGTTGTGGTATGGCATATATTA
Source organism: Octopus bimaculoides (assembly GCF_001194135.2). Classification (NCBI taxonomy): domain Eukaryota; kingdom Metazoa; phylum Mollusca; class Cephalopoda; order Octopoda; family Octopodidae; genus Octopus; species Octopus bimaculoides. The sequence goes on from NC_068988.1 coordinate 74,458,138, forward strand.
AAGTAACGGTAAATAAATACTTCTTTACAGCTTTGATCACTGTTCTTTCACATCTTAAAACATACCATTGCAGTAAATCTTAACCATTACACATATATGTGTATGTATATCCAGTGTATATAAATTACAGTATGTGTGTGTATAATGACTAATGCATACCTAGTACACTATCCAACACTTGCTTTAAAATCTGAAATTCCATCCTTTGATTCCTTTCTTGCATGAATTCAGATGGCTTCATGAGTAACACACTTTGCATTCTGGTGATTTTCAAGTACTCACTCTGCAATTTCTCTAATTATGGCCACTTTCTAGGTTTTCCTTTGTTAGCGCATTTTCTTTTTGGCATTGTCCGATAGTGCATTTTCTTTTTGACATTGTTAGATATCTTTCTCCAGTCTCTCACAAGTTTCTCTGAAACACAAAATTCTCTTGCTGCTACACAGTTATTTGTCTTCTCAGCAACTTCAGCAACTTTCAGTTTAAATGTTGCTGTATATATATATTTTTTTTTTTTTCTGAAGGGCATTCTTACGTAAAATGACAGAGAAATTTTAAACCCTCAACCATATGATTGTATTCCATCAGTGCTATACGGAAACTGAGGTCAGCTGAACTGCAAAGAAACATTATGACCTGACTCTGACCTGATTCTTTTAAATCCTGACTCTGACCTAATATTCTTAGATTTTCATGCCAAATTCCTTCATTGCCCTTTGTTTTCTCACCTACTTTTTTAATGTTTAAATTGCCAAAGCATTTTAAGCTATTTTTCTCTGATAAAAGTTATCGGTTTGACTCCCATATAGTTCCATAAAGCATTGTAGCTGGGAGGAATTGTCAAAAGCTGCACACCAAATCGAATCCTGTATTAAACCAAAAAGTAAAGCTGATACAAATTATGTTATACCTTGAAACCTTGAGACAAGAGCTGTAATAAAAAAAAAGATCAGTATGAAACTTACAGGCATTTCGAACTAGGTGCTATCATATTCACGTTCAAGATCAGTTGCCATTTCATGGAATAAGTTCTCTACACAATTCTTATAAGGTAAACATTGTGTCATGTTCTGTGTATATGTTGTCCCCCACAGAAATGAAAAAGAAAAGTTGCGGGATGTCATCTGCAGTTATCAGTAAATGTCCATAATATGGTGTAGAGTTGTTAATTTGGAGCAGGGATTCTCACAGTATGTTCTGCAAAACACCAGGGTTCCCTGAAAGTTATCAGGGGTTCCATAATTCTGCCAACCCCACCACTCCTACAACTTTTAACCCTCCCCCTGCACCACCCAACCTCTGTTCTAGCCCCACCTTCGGAACTAATGCTGCTTACCCTGCCTCTTTTACTAACTCACTCCCTCGATTGAGTTCTAATGCTAGCCCTCTACTGTTGGTCGATGCTAGCTCACCACCTATAAAGTGTATTCAGTGACAACAGTTCATTGCATTTGATACCACACATGGAAGGGTTGGGTGTTGTCGGTTAGTAGCAGATAATCACTTACACTTACATCCTTTTTGGTGAATCATCTGTGTCAGTCATTTCAACTAGATTAGAATCTAATGTTGTGTACCTATGCAGCCACCTTCATTTTCACCTCAAGCCTTCACACCCATGAGGTAATTTGGTTTCCATCTCAACATCTGTAACCATCCACCCTTTTGCTTTTATTCCTGGTGTGTTTCTTGTTGTTCCTGTGATAAGATCATCTTTTCTGTATTTCAACTCCCCTACAATCAGGACCTCCATTGCCCTACCCACTTCTTTCATACCTTGACCTTCATCTGCTAGCACAAAGGTTCTCACCTCTGGGACACAACCTTACTAGTCCCAGTAACACAAGAAAAACACCCATTACACACTGTAAAATAGTTGGTATTAGGTAAGGCATCTAGCCATAGAAACTATTCCAAAGCAGACACTGGAGCACAATGCAGTCATGAAATCCATTGGATGCTGTTGAACCATTTGGTCCATGCCAGCATGGAACATGGACATTAAATGATGATGATGATGATGATTGTGTGTTAACCTTTCAAGGTCAGCTGCACTGCAACAATATGTCATCCATTCACTAAACCATTTGATAAGGTATGGCACTAATCTGTTCAATAATCTACCACTGTATTCGAATGCCTTTCAGTGGTGCCATCCAGATGATATATAGACCCAGATCATCATCTAGATGATAACCTGGTGCTATATTGTTAAATAGTCTTCATTGAAACAATGAACCATTAAGTGCTATATAAAAACAAACCATTCCTCACTCATAAAAGCATGATCCACTGCTTCAACTATTTATAAACTCATTCACTAGAATTGGAAAATATTTTACATTCTGTTATATTAAATGAGTTGCCATGGTGACATTTAATATCTGATCTCTTATCCTGTGTGTGTTTGTGTGTTTCTACAAATAGCATTGGATTGTTGGGGTGAGTTTGTGTGACCGTGTCTTTTTTGGGTGTATACATTTGCATACAAGTGTATATTATACATTTTGTGTAATGTATATGTAGATACATTTACACACACACACACACACACACACACACACACACACACACACACACACACACACACACACACATCATGTATATGCATATTATGAGTGTGTTTTTGTATTAGTGATTAGTCACATCGTATAATGAGTTGTACCAGATATTGGTTTAGACTTTAGATACATGCCCTAAGTGTACATGTTCAAATATATCTATATGTATACCTGTGTTTTTGTATGTCTGTGTATCTATATCTGTCTATATGTGCATATGTATATGTTCTAACACTTGTTTAAGGCACCATGTTCCTCTTACTTTAAGGTTTTAATCTTTCTGAATTGATTGCAGTCTTCCATGAAGAGACAGTGGAAGATTGCATTTGGTGGAGATGAAATACAGACAGAAGTATAAATCTTGTGAACTGATACAGCTCGACCATAGAATACTACTTATGGCATCAATAATGCTTGTCGTCATACAAATATTTATATACAGGATGTTCAGACTAAATTTGACAATATTTTATGTCTCCTTTTTTCAGGATCTTGATGTATTGGTGAATTGTTAATGGCATTGGAGGGCATAAAGTTTAAGGTTGTAGTTGAGAAAAAGTTAACTGATATGGAGATTGGAAGCCATCTATATATTGGAAAGAGTTGCCTGTATCATGATGATTCACACTGGGTATCAAAATACCAACATTACAACTGCTGCTCAATGTTCTGTGAACACTGTAAAGGCTGCAAGACATGACAAGGCATCATAAAAACCAAGTTCTGCCAAACCAGGTGTGTCTCCTGTGAGGATGATGTCATGCTACCCCATATCTTTGAACAGGGCCTTAAGCTCAATTCAGCCAGCTATGTGAAGCTGCTAGAGACTGTGTTCAAACCCAGGTTAGAGAGGGTTGCTGTTGGAAAGCTATATGTGTGTGACAGCAGGAGTTGGTGCTAGGATCAGAATTTCTATAACTTCACTAGTCCTAATTTCTGGCCTCCTTATTCCCCTTATACCTCCTTATTCCCCTGATTTTAATCCCCTGGATTTCTGTGTGTAAAGCATGGTTGCAAAAGACACCAACCATTCTGTCTGCAACACCAAGGCCAAGTTGGTGGCCAAGATCAAGGAGATATTTGAAGATCTTTCCAGAAACAGTGAGCAACACTTGTGCCAGATTCTGGAGCTGTCTTGAGGCTGTGATGGAAGCTGATGGAAGCTACTTTGTGTAAACTGCTATTTCCCAACCTTAATCTAGCTCTATTAAAATTTTTTTTTTAAATACTTTTATTTTGGGGTGGGATATTGTGTTTTGCTTTTCTTTTATGCACGCTGTCAAATCTAACCTGAACCTCTGTACATACTCACACATATAAACTCACATACACATGTATAAATATGGGGACACATTGATACAAACATACATGATATCTGTTCATATATGTATAGAGTTATTTTGTCACAAGGCTGATATTCCTGTTTGTGTGTTGGTGTGCGTTATAGATACATCTCATCTAGGTATAATTGTATGTAAATATTTATATACATACATGCCTACATACATAGTTATATACAAATGCGTGTGTGTGTGAGCGAGATCGTTGCCAGTGACCCTGAACTGGCTCTTGTGCGGAGCCGTCGTAGGATTTTTGAGCGAGAGCATTGCCAGTGCCCCTGGACTGGCTCTGGCCTTCGTGCGGGTGACACATAAAAGCACCCACTACACTCTCTGAGTGGTTGGCGTTAGGAAGGGCATCCAGCTGTAGAAACTCTGCCAAATCAGATTGGAGCCTGGTGTAGACATCTGGTTTCACCAGTCCTCAGTCAAATCGTCCAACCCATGCTAGCATGGAAAGCGGACGTTAAACGACGACGACGATGACGACGACTTATCATCATCATCATATATCTGCTTATATACATATGGAGTCAGCAGATGAGATCCAGAGGTTCTCAATATAGAAAATACTTAGTGCTCAAATGATTTGAATTTACACTCTGAAACCACTTCACTATGAAAGACCATAACCCAACTTCTCCACCAAACTTTCCATTAGACTGACCTTCCACTAAATTAGACTTGAATTAGCAAATGCATAATTGACTGAATCCTATCTCTAGTTAGGAGTAAGGTTAAACCTACACTTTGTAATTGTATTGGGATGTCATCACTTGGTTCCACTCCATTCCTGATAAACCTCGCACACATTTCCTTCAGTTTGACATTTCTAATTACTATGCTTCCATACCACTTACCCTGTTAAATAAGGGCCTAATCTTCATGAGAAAGTATGTACCTATCTTCCGTTCTGACATCAGCATCATCCTTGCTGCTAGGAAAACACTAATTTACTTCAAGGATAATTATTGGGCCTGCAACTCATCTACAGATCTGTTTGACATAACCATGAACTCATCCAACTCTGCCTAGATTACTGACCTGGTCAGCCAATTCCTCCTTTCTCAGATTAAACAACACTTCCCTAACCTCTCCAAAGGTTTCAAAAAAGATGATGTTGGTTTATTATGACTTTCTGTTGAACAACCAGGAAAGCCCTCCATAGAGTCTTCAAAAATTATAATCTAAAGTTGCCAATTTCTTAGATGTCACTCAACCCCATCCCAACCCACCTAGTTACAATAATGCAACCCTTAGAAGCTCTGAGTCAGTAATACCGACCTTAATGCTACTCCCTATAATACTACCAATATGACCACATATACCAGCAGTGATACCCCCTCCCAATCCAATACTGGTACCAGTAATACCTCAAGTTCTTCTTTGCTGGTAATAGACCATATGAACCTGACTTTCCTAGTAATCAATTTCAATTCCAGTGCAGGCAGGAAAACCTGCAACTGCTGGGTGTCTTAACTCTGCTCTCTTGGAGGTTTCTGTCTATGCAAAAATGTGGTCTACAAATGTCAGGTGGTAACACCATGCTCCCACCAATCAAGAGTCTACATTGGTAGCATTATTGATTTCAAGTGCTGCCGCTGAGCACACAAGAACACTTTCTCCAATCCAACTTCTAAGTTATCTACCTCTTTAGCAAATACAAGTCCCAAAACATTCCCTATACCCTATCCAAGTCCATCATCAGTCACTGTACAACACTAACTTTGGCATTTCTAAACTGTGCTCACCCTCCTTCACAATCACAACCCCTCATTACTTGATAGATTGTCAGATGTAATCCTCTCATGTAAACACAGGTTCTACTTATCATTTGCCTCTTCTGTTAAATCTATGTAACTCCCTAATTATGATTAACCTAAAGTTATGACTTGGTTGCACTACTAAGATACCCGTCCCATTAATACCACCCTTTCTATTAGTGCTCCCCCTCTACTGCCAACCTACCTTCATTCTTCAAATTCTCTCTTCACCACCCTACTAGCATCTACAACTGAACCCTTTCTCTTTCATTAATAACCCCTCCCTTTTCTCACTCTCTCAATTTCCTTTCATTCTATAGCTCTACTGTCCCTAAATTTTAATGTCTATTCACAAACCTAATGATAACCACTTTTCAAATGCTACCCCTCCCACTTATCTCCCTATTCTCCACTTCTACTACTACTTTTCTCAATACCCTGATCATTCACCACCTCTTATCTTTTCTTACCCCTCTTTGCTTCAACATTTCCTACACCCCCATTGAGCTACCTAATTCCTCCTTCCATTTCACCCACTCTACCTTTAAATTTCCCTGCATCATGATCTGAGTTATCAGATTTTTATCTCTCCACCCTGAAGACAGAGGTTGAATCTATCCAATGTTTATTTGCTTCCATTACTGGTTGCATATTCTGGTGATATATAAATGTCTATATATTTATACTTGAATATTCATTGTCTGAAAATTTTCAGTCTTTGCTTTCTTTCTATTTACATGTATATACATTTTTTATATCATACCCAAGCAGTTTTATTTGTTTATTTGCATATCTTTCTCTCTCTCTCTCTCTCTCTCTCTCTCTCTCTCTCTCTCTCTCTCTCTCTCTCTCTCTCTCTCTCTCTCTCTCTCTCTCTCTCTCTCTCTCTCTCTCCCTCTCTCTCCTTTGTGTGTGTGTATAATCATCATCATTTTTAATGTCCACTTTTCCATGCTTGCATGGTTATGAGGGAATTAAGTAAGATGCAGATATTCAGTGATGCCATTCCTGTTGCCCATTCTTACCTGGACATGTTTTACACAAGATTACAAACAAGCTACACCATTTGTATGACAGTGACATACATTTACAACTATCAAGCAATGTCATGACAAGAGCACACACACATTCTTTTTCTTATTCTTTTTTTAACAACTTTAGACATTTGCCCATCTTATTTCTTCATGCATGTTTTTCTAATTTTCCCCTGCACTCCATGCTTTCCACTCATTTTCAATCAAATCTCGTGTGAGTTAACTTGGGATTTCTCGACAACATAACCTTCATTTAACTAAGGTATCTTTGGCTTGATTAATAGCTAGTTAAGTAGTCATTACATCTGAGGTTCTGCTAGCCTGGATTTTGCCTGCTCCATTCCCTCAATTTCGATTTTATATATATGTGGCTTGTGTTATATATCCCTATATATATATATATATGTATCTGTAAAAATATGTGACACTTATTCGATAGCCATGATAAAACATGAGTTTCAGATGCCAGGGCTACCGAATAAGTGTCATATATTTTTACAGATAAATTCCTCTATTTACATAATATCGAGGTCTCTTTCTTTCTTTTGTTGTCCTTCCTATCAATATATATATATATATAGCATGGAAAGCAGATGTTAAATGATGATGATGATGATAATGATATGTATATATATATACATATATATAAGCTTGAAAAATTGCTAAGATACTAAGATATTTTTTATAACATGAAACCAATGGTAGCCTTAATACACAAATAAAGAAATTTTATCTACCCATGCAGTGTTGAGCACTCATTTTCATTGTTTGACATTTACATATCAATGCTTCCAACATCCTCAAACACCAGATAAGCACTAAACATGAACAGAGAATCAAAAGAAACCATGGAAAAACATGAAATAAAAACATCATTGAAAAATATTTCTGTTCCACCAAGGAAAGTGTAAATCAAGCATCTTATCAACAAAACAGAAAATGTCCTGAGGTGAATGAAATGGCAGGCCTAATTTTTTGATAAAAGCATGTGCAGACCTCACTCAGAGGACAATTACGGTTTCAGATCTTATAAAAACTTACCACCTACTAAAGACCTAGAAAAATTTGAAGGCGACCTTATAAAGTTAGTTAGAAATGTAAAATTTAACCAAAATCCAACAAGTTCCAACATATCTTACAAACACACCTTGAACCTTTCAAAACATCAACAAATATGTTTATTAAAGCAGACAAAACAAAAACTATTTATGAAGTAAACTACTACACCCATAACAAATTACTAACCTTATAACATAACTAAAACGTATAAAGAAAAAAAACCCACCACTTATAATTTAATTAATGCTGAAGCAAAAAGTCTAGCCACAAAGTTTAAAATAGAAGAGAGAGTAGAAAATTTTACCCCATGAAATCCTTTTATAACCCTGAAAGACCATAAAGATAACTTCACACAAAACCCTAGCTGTAGATTAATAAATCCCATAAAAAAGGAAATAAGTATTATTAATAAATCCACATTGGATAATATCATACGACACATCACAGCATACTCAACCTTACTCAATAGATATGTAGTAGTTTGAATGATTTAAGAAAATAGAAGATAAACCCAAATGCAAATTTATCCAGTCTGACTCCTCGATCACCAAAAGCTTGCTTCAAAAGGAACTTGAATTTAGTAAGGTATATTTCCTAGCTATGTTAGTAGCTACATTCATGCTATAAAGAAGGTTAAGCCATAATAAACACTGATATAGATATAATTATGAACTCAAAGAAGTCATTACTTTTTCTTGATAATTTCTATTGTGTAAAAAAGAATCAGGATCAGCTATTTGATGTGGCAATGGAGAGCTACGATAGTGCAGAGATAGCTGACCATGTAAGTCTTTATATCCTAGATATGCTTAGAAAAGAAATAGAAGAAACCAGAGTGGATTTATATAGGGATGATGGCCTGGGAGTGAGACACAACAAAAAATGGACATGATATGGATAGAATAAGAAAAAAAATATGCAAGATATTTAGCCAATTAGGTCTAAGAACCACAGTTAGTACCAACCTTAAAGAAGTCAGTTTTCTAGATATTAACATTAACCTTAGCACAGGCAAATTTAAACCCTACCACAAACCAAATAAAGAAACTTCATACATAGACATATACTCCCACCATATACCAGCAATCATTAAACATTAGCAGGCACAGCTCCAATCTATCTGCCGATAAAGACACTTTTGAAAAGACTGCCCCATACTATAATCCTGCATTAGAAAGGTTCAACTTCAAGAATAGCATAAACTGCATTGAACTAAATGCAGATAGACAAAGAAAACGCAGACACAGGAAAATTTTTGTGATTTAAATCTCCTTATAGCACGAATGTAGCCACTAACATAGCTAGGAAATTATTAAAATTAATAGACAATCACTTCCCACATTCACACAAATACCATAACAGAAACACTGTTAAAGTTAGCTATAGTTGCCTCCCCAACAGAGAGTCAATAATATTCAACCACAATAAAAATAAACACACTAAGAATACCCTCAAAAGACATTGTAACTGTAGATCTCCAAACTGCTGTCCACTAAATAATAACTGTCTAGAAAAAGAACTTATATACAAGGCCAAAATCATGGATTCCAATGGAGTAACAAAGATGTATATCAGAATGACGGGCAACTCATTCAACGAAAGATACAACACCTGATGTCATTCAGGGACAAAAATGTGACATCCCTATCCAATATGATATGGACATTGAAAGAAGGTGTAAGCAACCCACAAATAACATGGAGCATTATTGCTAAAGCCAGAAAATATAGGGGACAGGGTACCATATATGAGCTTTGTATCACTGAAATGCTATATATCATCCAGTCAACAGTTAACATCTAAGATATTGGGGATTAAACCATCTCTCCCTGCATACACAAGCAATATTTTACATTTCAACATCTCAAAGAGGAATCATCGCTCACTCTGCCAATCTCACAAGGATAATTTCTTTCCCTGAACAAGAACATTGAATATATACAACATACGAACTTCACACATGGAAGGTACATGCCCCCACCCACCAATGAACTCCCTCAGCACACAAATATACAAACATCACATATGCTCAGAATATAATGTAATATAATATAATGTAATTTAATATAATATTATATAATGCACGGTCTGTTTTTCCTAAAAGTCAAACTCAAGGGAGATAATCACTCAAAAAGTGTTATCCAAGAATAACATCCCTTGATTTCTTTATGAGACATTTTTGTGAATTCCTGAGATCTTTCACGTTTTCATCCAAAATGGAGATGAACCACACCCCTTTATGTGATTGTCTTGAAAAATTGTTAAGATATTAAGATAGTTTTCTTAACATGAAACCAATGGTTGCCTCAATACACAAATAAAGAAATTTTATCTGAAGTGCAGTGTTGAGCACTCTTTCTAATTGTTCGACATTTACATATATAATGTGTGTGTGTGTGTGCCACCTTGCAACGTCCATGGGCTTCTTTGCAAATTGTTGACAGGACTCAAATATCACATTCAACATAAGCATAATCACTGGCAAAGAAAGTGTATATTGTCAGATCCTCATACATCATGACCGACGAGAGAGTCCATCATGTATGTATTTATATATGTATATATGATTTATTCCTTTTGTTTTCATTGCCCGAATCCATCCGGTAATCTTTGGATGGCCTTGGGCTACAGCAGTAAAAACTTGCCCAAGGTGCCATGTTGCAAGTCTTCACTTTAGAACCACATGGTTGGGAAGTGAGTTTTTTAAACACTCACCCATACACATTTCAAAATACTTAGGAGTGGCTGTGTGCTAAGTAGTTTGCTTACCAACCACATGGTCCCAGGTTCAGTCCCACTGCATGGCACTTTGAGCAAGTGTCTTCTACTATGGCTTCGGGCCGACCAAAGCCTTGTGAGTGGATTTGGTAGACAGAAACAGGAAGCCCGTCGTATATGTATATATATGTATATGTATGTGTGTCTTTATCTTTGTGTGTCTGTTTGTCCCTCCAACATCGCTTGACAACCGATGCTGGTGTGTTTACGTCCCGTAACTTAGCGGTTCGGTAAAAGAAACCGATAGAATAAGTACTAGGCTTACAAAGAATAAGCTCTGGGGTCGATTTGCTCGACTAATGGCGGTGCTCCAGCATGCCCACAGTCAAATTACTGAAACAAGTAAAAGAGTAAAAATATGTTCATTATGATTGTAACACACACACATGCCCAAATAAACCTAATGCACAAATTTCTACATGTTTTAGATTGCTTCTGCATATATTCGCATGACCAGTTTATAAAACTGCATGTATGCATGTGTATAAATGTATATATTATTAGAGGTTTATCTCTCAGTCTGTTCTGATTGAACAAACCTATGTACAAAGGAGTTCCTGCCATGACCCTCCCATCTGTTTTGTATATATAGGAACATTATTCAATGTGCACTTCCTTTCTTAATAGTGGTAGTATCGTTGTAAATAGCTGCTATTTCTAGCATAAGTACAACCTTGTAGTTGATCATTTGTACGTTATTTTAATATTTCTTTTTCTTTCTTAATGTATATATATGTGTGTGTGTGTGTGTGTGTGTGTATTTATGCACATACATTCACACATATACAGACAGATTGATTGATAAATAGATGTTGTGCTAAAATCTCAATTAGATCATATAGTTGCCAGTGAACAGAGTCACATGTTATTGTTGCAGTTCTGTTACAGTAAGTATCACCTCACCTCTTCACACATCTTCCTATTACATCCACTTGCTGCAACTACAGTACCCCAACAACTGCTGCTGTTTCTAATGCTGCTACTATTACTCCTACTGCTTCTATCTCTAGCATCAAATTACTGTTTTCTGCTTATCTCACTCTCTCACTTTGTTCTTACTCAAATACACTGTCTTACTCTTCACAAGACAGTGAAGAAACTGGTATGTAGTCACTTGACCTTTTAGATATAGTAACCAAATTGCCTTCAAATCCTTCCCTCACTACTGCCATCAAACAAGGACACATTGTATTATGTAGTCTTAAATATACAAAACAATGAAATAGTAACTACTGGAATGTATGAGATAAATAATGACCACCTTGGACCTAAACTATTGCTGTGGCTGCTGTTTGTCAAACACTATCATATATCACTTCTACCGGCTACATCTTGATCTTCACTCCAATTTTACTCCCTTACTTTCTTCACATTTACCTTTCTCCTCACTTTTCCTCCATATCACACCATATACATACACACACAGACATTTGTATGTTTGTATGTATGCATGCATGCATATATCATCATCATCATTTAACATCTGTTGTCCATGCTGGCATGAGTTGGACAGTTTGACTAGGGCTGGTAAGCTGATTTGGCAAGGTTTCTACAACTGGATGCTCTTCCTAATGATAACCACTCTGAGAATGTAATGAATGCTTTTACATACCACTGGCATGTGTGCCAGTTACATGTCACCAGTATCAGCAACATTTATATATATAATAAAACAGGAAATTGGAAAAAAAATTTCACCAAAGATTTTCTTCTAATCTCCTGTTTTGATATGTAATTACTCTACAAAGACTATTTTCCTGTCTTTTTCAACTTTTATATGCACACCTCATAAATACAACATCTACATACAGTTTTGAACAACTGGAATCTGCAGATGTACTTCAAGAGGGTACACCTTGCATTATAACCCTATCTATATACTGTGTGTTTGTGTGTGTGTGCATAAATATATGTATGTTTTATCTTTTACTTGTTTCAGTCATGAAACTGCGGCTATGCTTGGGCACCACCATTAAGAATTTTAGTCAAAGAAATCAACCCCAGTACTTCTCTTTCTTTTACGCCTGGTACTTATTTTATTGCTTTCTTTTGCTGAACTGCTTAGTTATGGGGATGTAAACACACTAACACCAGCTGTCAACTGGTGGTGGGGACCAAACACAGTCATAAAGACACACATGTGCACCAACACACACATATACATGGATGTATATATACACCCCCATACACCACATACGATGATAGGCTTCTTTCAGTTTCTATCTACCTCATCCATTTGCAAGGCGTTGGTCAACCTGGAGCTAGAGCAGAAGACACTTGTCCCAGGTACCATGCAATGGGACTGAACCTGGAACCATGTGGTTAGTAAGCAAACTTCTTACCACACAGCCACACACACACACACACACATATATATGTACATACCTACATATATATGTATATATATACATGCATATATGGGTACAGAACGCCAAAAAGTGAACAAAATGAAAAACAAGAACATAAAAAACAAAAACATGGAAAACGAACTTTTTTCAGACAATGAAAGAAGCAAATAAAGAAACGAGACAGGCAACATAAAGAACAATCCCTTCATCAGTCGTCCCCTGTTTTATCTACTCTGCATTTCGAAGGTTGGGACAAGACATGACTTCATTAAAACAGTCCTCCCCACAAAGCAAATTATATAAAATTTGAGAATTTTACAGCGGGTCAAAGTGGTAACAAAAACAGGACAGTAAGAACAAAACAGTAAAAACAAACAGTGAGGGCTGTTAAACCATAACGAAGTGAAGTGGTGAATGCTGGAGAAAGGAGCTATGACAAGAGACAGGCAAAAGTAGGTCTTATCTCTTGTAAGGAAAAAAGAATGATAGCCACTTGTCACGTGTGAGCAACAAAAGAGTAAAAAAGGAAGAGTGGGGGAGAGAAAGAGAACGATGGAGGGGGAGGAGTAGAAAAACAGAAAGAAAGAAGAATAATAGCGATAAAGGGAGAATAGAGAGTTTAGAGTGCGCATCTGAATTATTAAGATAAAACTTACTTGGAAGTGGACGTATGACATTCGATCATATGATAATATAAATAGGCGCAGGAGTGGCTGTGTGGTAAGTAGCTTGCTTACCAACCACATGGTTCTGGGTTCATTCCCACTGCTTGGCACCTTGGGCAAGTGTCTGCTACTGTAGCCTCGGGCCGACCAAAGCCTTGTGAGTGGATTTGGTAGACAGAAACTGAAAAAAGCCTGTCGTATATATGTATGTGTGTCTGTGTTTGTCCCCCCAACATCACTTGACAACCGATGGTGGTGTGTTTACGTCCCCGTAACTTAGCGGTTCGGCAAAAAAGACTGATAGAATAAGTACTAGGCATCCAAAGAATAAGTCCTGGGGTCGATTTACTCGACTAAAGGTGGTGCTCCAGTATGGCCACAGTCAAATGACTGAAACAAGTAAAAGAGTATATATATGCATATATACATACATATATATATACATGTATATATGGGTACAGGACATCAAAAAATATGAACAAAGACTACTTTTGCCTGTCTCTTGTCATAGCTCCTTTCTCCAGCATTCACCACTTCACCTCGTTATGGCTTAACAGCCCTCACCGTTTGTTTTTACTGTTTTATTCTCACTGTCCTGCTTTTTGTTACCACTTTAGCCCTCTGCAAAAATCCCAAATTTTATATATTTTGCTTTGCAGGAAGGACTGTTTTAACGAAGTCAAGTCTTGTCCCAACCTTCAAAACGTGGAGTAGATAAAATAAGGGATAACTAATGAAGGGATTGTTCTTTATATTGCCTGTCTTGTTTCTCTATTTATTTGTTTTGTTGTCCAAAAAAACGTGTGTCTTCCATGTTTTTGTTTTTTTATGTTCTCGTTTTTCATTTTGTTCACATTTTTTTTATGTCCTGGACCCATATATGCATGTATATATACATATATGTAGGTATGTACATATATGTATGTTTATATGCATATATATATATATTATTTATATTATTATATGATCGAATGCCATGCATCCATTTCCAAGTAAGTTTTATTGTATATATATATATACAGATGCTTCCCAACCTTTGGGAAGTGTCTTCTACTATAGCCTTGGGCTGACCAAAGCCTTGTGAGTGGAAATGATAAACAGAAATTGAAAGAAGCCCCCATATATATGTGTGTGCTTTTGTGTCTGTGTTGGTCCCCCCCCCCCATCACCACTTGACAACCAGCTTCATTGTGTTTACGTGCACGTAACTTAGTGGTTTGGCAAAAGATACTGATAGAATAAGTACTGGGCTTAAAAGAAAACAAGTCCTGGGATTGATTTAGTCAACTAAAAGCCTTCAAGGTGGTGCTCCAGCATGGCCAGTCAAATAATTGAAACAAGTAAAAGAGAGAGAGAGAGAGAGAGAGATGTATTTAGAAATATATGAAGGAGTGCTTAAAAGTTCTGGCTTTGAGTGAACGAAAATATAGGAGGATCAGTTGAATATGATTTTATTCAGCATATTCCCCTCTCAGATTCACACACTTATTGCAGCAGTCCTTTGCTTTTTCTAAGCCCTGTAAAAGAATACTCAAGTTTGGGTCTCCAACCAGACCTTTCACAATACCCTTAAAGCCAGGAACTTTTCAATGCCTCCTTGTATGTACATTCGCATACACATATATATACATGTGCATATGTACACACACATGTATATATGTCTGGGTATGATTTTAAATTGCATCAGGTAGTGGGGCTCTGGTGTTGGAGTTCCATGGTTTTGAGGAGTAACGGACTACCTCTTATCCACAATTGTTCCCAGGTCTACTCTGACCTACTGTAGCAAAACTTGTCAGGGTCTCGGTTATTAGTTAACTAGCATATATTATGACAATTTAATTGATCACAGGGATGCAGAAATACCCTTGGTTGATGTCAGGGTTTGCAATAAAACTGTTGTCACAGCATCCTTCTAGAAGAAAGACACTTTGATGTAAAACCTGTAGTATCTCTTGAGTTCTGATCATCTTGCTTTAACCTGTACTAATCATGGGGGCTCAAAGAGTGACCCTCATGTTGTACAAGCATTTATCTTTATAATCCAAAAATAAACAGACATCTCTTTATGGTGACCTTTTCTTTCATTTGTCATTCCCTTTACTGTAAGTAAATAGATGAGATGATGTGTGCAGCCCCAATTTGAAAATGCACAGTCACAAATCTGTGCACAAGCAACAGAAGTCTTATCCTAACATCATTATCGTGTCTTCCCATATCAGGGAGTAACTCTGATGGAGATTCTTGTGACTGAACAGACCCTTTTTAGGGAGAGCACTTACCCAACTTCCTGGGATGGGACTAGAAAAGATGCACTAAACATTACCTGTCACATCAACACTGGTTAGCTTTCTGCAACCAGTGTTGGTCATTCAAGCAGGAACACAAAAGATGAAAGACATAATAAAATATTTGCAAAAGATTGAGCTAAACTCAATATTTGTTGCTGGGACATTAGAACCCTACTGGATCAAATTTCATCTAAATGTCTTGCATGAAAAAGAGCACTTGTGACTAAAGAACTTCAAAGACTGCACCTAGATATTGCAGCTTTGTTTGAAACATATCTCCGAGGAAGATCAACTTACTGGAATATCATAAGGTTACTTACTCTTCTGGGTTGGCAAACCAAAAGGTGAATGACAAGAAAGTGATGTTGGTTTTGGGAGCAGAACACTGAATGCATAATGAATCTTTGCTTTCCTCGTTCATGTGGACAATACATGATAGTCTTGTTAATTTATGCTCCAACTCTTGAAGCCAATGAAGAAATTATCATGCCTTTCAATGAAAAACTTTATACTGCTACTACATTCCCAAGCATGACCTTAATGATGTATGTAATGTGTTATAGGAAGTGCTGAGTGTGACACATATAACAGGATGGTGTGAGGAAAATCTAAAATACAAATATGTAAGAGTCATATGAGTGAGGGCTTAAATAAACAACTTGATAGTCTTGACTTTGATGAGAGAACTTTAAAAATCAAATGTACTCAGTGAGAGTCAATGTTCTAAGGTTTTAGAATGAAGAAACATAAGGACTGGTTTGATGTTAGTGATCCTACTATCAACCAGCTACTAAAAAGGAAATGAGCTCTTCATGAAAAGATTTTGAGTAAGTGCCATTTGGTACAGCTGATTAGAGAGGACTTATAAGGAATAAAAAACATTACACTGGGAACTAAGGAGAACTAAGAATGAGAAGTAATAGAATTTCTCTTCAGGGATTCAAAAAGCCTATGATGCAAAAGATTTAAAACTGTTTTAAAAACCTGATTTATGTTATAAGATGCTTGGGCTGCCACCAAAACTACATAGGGTCCACGGGATTATTGCTCAGACACAGATGCACTCTGCACCGACAGCAGATTGCATTCCCAGAATGCAGAATGATACCCTTTAGTGAACACACAGAGAAATGTGCAAAGCAACTGCTACCACAATTTGTAATCTTCCCATTTTATTAATGTGCCATTGGAACACCAACACAAGTTAGATTAAATAAGGAAACCTACTTCATTGAAAAATATAAGCCAAGACGTAATTTAAATAAGGAAACTCACCTCAATGAAAAAAATATAAAGCAAAACTTAACCACTTCTAACTTTCTATTCTTTCTAAACCAAATCATATTAAATCAATAAAACCTAGTCATTTCCAACATTTTTGATTATCTCCCTTATACCTTCCCCTGTCTGGAACTCTCATACTTCACTTCATAGTGAAGAGATGACACAATATCAGTAAAGAAATTTGAAAAAAAAGTACGAAACTGGTTATTTCTCAAAAAACAATGATACTTTACACAAAATTTTATAACATTTTCCTAACATAACGATTTAAATATATTCTTTAACCATATAATATAAGTCTTCTGTAGTTTTTTCACTCTATTTTGTTTTTTATACATCCAACCATGTGCTTTCACATACCAACACTCTCACCTATATATATGATATATGTATGTGTGTATATATATATATATATATATATATATATATATATATATAGTTGGAATTTACAAAAGACAAAAACAGGTGTGTATACAACAAACAGGTGTATCAGTTTAATTCTCGGGAAGGTGAGAAAGTCTTTT
>NC_068988.1:74477958-74478483 GCF_001194135.2 Octopus bimaculoides
CGACGTCGAGTACAGTGACCTCATTTACAACAGAGCGCTGCTTGAAATCAAAGATACTGTTCTCAATATGGGCAGGAGTGCGTTGCCAGTGTATGGACTACCTTCAACAAACCTGGAACGCCCAAACACACTGTCTTCTGATTTGCTGCGTGCGACATGTTATAATGTTGATGAACTTGCCCAGTACATAGCGAACAATGAGCCAAAGCTCCTTCCAGAACAGAAGGTCGCTTACAACTCCGTTATTAATTCTGTCCGGGACAAAGCTGGGGGGATTTTCTTCCTCGACGCTCCTGCAGGAACTGGCAAAACTTTTGTCACAAAATTAATATTGGCTGAAATTAGGCGAACACAAGGCATTGCCTTAGCTGTGGCATCATCTGGAATTGCGGCTACTTTGTTGCCAGGCGGCAGGACAGCTCACTCCACTTTCAACCTTCCACTTGACTTAGCGAAGACGGACACACCAATTTGCAACATCAGTAACAGCTCAAATCAGGCAGAAGTGTTCAGACGATGCAAGCT
>NC_068988.1:74478788-74479724 GCF_001194135.2 Octopus bimaculoides
AAAACAGCTTTTTCAGGGCCACCTCACATTCTATTGTTACCCACTTCTCAGAGTGCTGCAATGCTCTAGGCAAGGCTTTCTGTCCACTTGCAAATTGATTGGTTGGTTTTCAACTTATAGCAATCTTTCCCTCAATAATCATAATTGAGTAGAATCATCAACAGTACTTTAAAGCAATTATGCCTCGAGCAACGCCGGGCACTTCTGCTAGTATATATATATATGATTATATGTGTGTATACCAATAATATGTATATATGTGTGTATATATATATATATATATATATATATATATATATATATGGGCATGCATTCACATATATATATATATGCATGTGTGGGTGCGAGACGTCACAAACCATGAACAACATGAAGTACATGGGAAGGAGGGTTGAATGCATGAGCAGTGAAAGAAGCAAGTGGAGGGCAGGACAGGCGACATGAAGAATGACCCTTCATCGGTTGTCAGCTTTCCATCTGCTCCTCATTTCGAGCATTGAATGATGGTATGAGTCTTCGAGGACAGTTGCTCATGCAAGCCGGAATAAAATTTGAGATTTGTGGACAGTCAAAGTTGGTAATGACACTCCATGTTTGTTTCTGTTCGGTTACCTTGTATGTCTCCACTGTCCTGTTTTTGTTACCAACTTTGATCCTCCGCAGATCACAAATTTTATTTTGGTTTGCAGGAGCGGCTGCCTTCCAGGACTTGTGTTGTCATTTAATGCTCGAAGTGAGGAGTGGATGGACAGCCAACAGCTGATGAAGGGTCCTTCTTTGTGTTACTTGTCCTGTTTTCCATTTGTTTCTCTTGTTGTTTATGTATTCAACTCTTTTGTTTTCGTGTTGTTTGCAGTTTGTGACGTCCTGTACCTTTATATGCATGTATACATGTGTATATATGTACATATATATATATATATATATATATATATA
>NC_068988.1:74480078-74481838 GCF_001194135.2 Octopus bimaculoides
CTACATATTTATATATGTGTCTGTGTGTCTGCAGGAGTGGGTGTGTGGTAAGTAGCTTGCTTACCAACCACATGGTTCTGGGTTCAGTCCCACTGCATGGCATCTTGGGAAAGTGTCTTCTACTATTGTCTCGGGCCGACCAAAGCCTTGTGAGTGGATTTGGTAGACGGAAACTGAAAGAAGCCCGTCATATATATGTATATAGATATATATGTGTGTGCCTGTGTTTGTGCCCCTAGCATTGCTTGACAGCCGATGCTGGTGTGTTTATGTCCCTGTCACCTAGCGGTTCGGCAAAAGAGACCGATAGAAGAAGTACTAGGCTTACAAAGAATAAGTCCCGGGGTCGATTTGCTCGACTAAAGGCGGTGCTCTAGCATGGCCACAGTCAAATGACTGAAACAAGTAAATGAGAGAGATAGTATGTATGTAAAGCCCAACTAATTAGAGAGAGAGAGTCAGTTTAGACAAGATGCAGTTTGGGTTTGTGCCAAGGAAAAGCACCACTGATGTTATATTTCTAGTAAGAGAGCAGCAGGAGAAATACCTAGCCAAAGATAAACCTCTGTACCTGGTTTTTGTTGACATGGAAAAAGCCTTTGACAGGGTCCCCTGATCCCTTATCTGGTGGTAGATGTGGAAACTAGGGATAGATGAGTGGATAGTGAGAGCTGCACAAGCCATGTACAGGGATGCTGTCAGCAAGGGGAGGGTTGGTATTGAGTACAGTGAAGAATTCCAGGTAGGTGTAGGGGTCCACCAAGGATCAGTCCTCAGCCCCCTCCTATTCATCATAGTCCTGCAGGTAATAACAGGAATTCAAGACAGGATGGTCCTGGGATCTTCTCTATGCTGATGACCTTGCTCTAATTGCTGAATCATTATCAGAACTAGAAGGGAAATTTCAGGTGTGGAAACAAGGTCTAGAATCGAAGGGCCTTAGAGTCAACCTAGCAAAAACCAAAGTCTTATTAAGTAGGAAGGGAAACAAATTGCAAATCCCTTCAGGTAGATGACCCTGCTTGATCTGTAGAAAAGCTCTAGGTAGAAACTCCATAAGATGTATCCGGTGTAAGCTAATGACATATAAGGGGTGCAGTAATATCAAAGAAAGGCTTACTGTGAAGATAGTTTTTATGTGTGGCAAATGCTCAGTGGCAATAGACACTGAAAATGTGCAGAAAACAGCTTCCGTCACATGCCAGGGAGAAAATCTAGAAGTAGTTGATAGCTTCCGTTACCTAAGTGACCGAGTCAGTAGTGAGGGCGGATGCTCTGAGAGTGTAGCTGCTAGAATTAGAATAGCCTTCTTGCTTGCCACCCTTCAGTCAAACCGTCCAACCCATGCCAGCATGGAAAATGGTCATTAAACGATGATGACTCTTAGCAAGAGTATCACAAATCTCTTAGGTTTCTTGAGGCCAAGGAACCTAACACTTGATAAATCTGCCATTTAATTGTCTTCCATCACTTCATTTCATTTTTTGCACAGCATCCACAAACCGGATGTGACACTTCCTCACCTCCATTAATAGAGAGAGCTGTTACCATTTTTTCCCATACTTGATATCTCTGAAGAACACAAGTAATAGATAGCCATCCAGTTATCTAATATCTGGTGTGAAACCAATTGATAAGATAGGCTGTAATGGATCTTAATACCGAATACTTTGACTAATATACACACTCTATTGACAAATTATATGAGTGCCTATTTTTTTCTGACTTTTGGATTCTTAGACAACTATATATATATATAT
>NC_068988.1:74482214-74490784 GCF_001194135.2 Octopus bimaculoides
ACACACACACACACACACACACACACACACACACACACACACACACATTCTCTCTCTCTCTCTCTCTCTCTTTTTTTCACCTATTTCTGTGTGTCTGTCTGTGTGAATGTTTACATTCTGCATTCTCACATGGAGGCCTTGTACTAAAAATTGACATATAATGACTTTACCTGCTGACAAATTGTCCTTTACCTCTATGCTTTCCAAAACAAATAGAATAAAAGTGCCCTTACTCAAAAAATAAGTAAGGGTTAGCAACATAAAACAATGTCATAGTATGTATTTCTTCAACCCATGCTAGCAAGATAAATGGTTGTAAAACAAAGAAACAAACACAGATGCGTGTGACTCTATTTTCTTCATATTTCCCTCAACTATGTACTCAAAGTTTTTTCTCAGGTATGTTTGTGTAGTTCATTTTAATACTTTTTCAGTTTGAAGTTTTGTGTATTCAATGCATTCATCATCATCATTTAAATTTGTTTATACCTGCATAAGTCAAATGGAATTTGTTGAGGCAGATTTTCTACCTCCAGTGCCTTTCCCTGTTGACAACCCTCAAATGTTTCCAAGTAAGGCAATATTTCCCCATGGATAGACATGTTTTCTCACAGAAGACTGTAAACGAAAAATATCACTTGTATGATGGTGATGCTTGTTTATAACCATAATGTCAAGACAAGGGCACACACACACACACACACACACACACACACAGTGGGGTTTTTTTTTTTTCAATTTCTGTCTACCAAGTCCATGCACAAAGCCTTGGTTGGCCTGGGGGCTTATTATTAGAAGACATTTGCCCAAGGTGCTGTGCATTGGGACTGAACCTGAGATCACCTAGTTGAAAAGCAAGCTTCTTAATCACACTGTCAAGCCTCTACTTACTGTAATATATATTTAACAATATATTGTGTCAATAGAAGTATTGTATTTATACAGTGTTAAACCCCAATGGAAGTATTTAAGTTGCACAAATTAGTGGAATAGTTTTATTTAAACACTTCCTCTGTATATTAATGTTCAACATGAATAGGTTAAACACACTTGCAATACATTTATTGAACAATTTAGTTCCACTGACCTACAAAAATTATCTAAGAAAAAAATCATTAATGCAAGCTGAGTGTATTCAATGAACTTGATTCTCAATAAATTTTTAATTGAAGTACAACCATTTTACCAGCAGAGATTTTTTTTAAATGGTTGCTTACAAAGAAAGCTAACATTAAGTACATCTGTACTGTTGGTGTGATTAGAAGGTAACTCACATGTGTGTCTGTGTGTGTAGTGGGATATGGTCAGTCTGCAGTTAGTTTGCTAGTTGAAATGGCTGCTGCTCTCCTGTACTTCACTGACAAATACAAAATGTTTTATGATTTCTGAGTTGGAAAAGATATACTATTTAGTTAGAACCCTTTATGTTACGAGTTAAAATCCCTTCAAGACTGACTTCAGCTCCCATCCATTCTAGGGTTGATAAAATGAGGACCAGTCAAGCACTGTTGTCAATATAAACAACTTTATCCCTCATGTCTATACAAGGAATACTTGTCATTATTATTATTATTAAGATGATTGACTGGCAAAAATGATAAAATACCAGAGTAATGATGGCTTACTAAAGTAACTGATGGAGTACCAGAGTCACTGATGGAGTACCAGAATTACTGATGGCATACTGGAGAAAATGATGGAATACCAGTTGGTATTTACCTTTATATTCCCTCTAGGTTGATAAAAGCAGTACCAATCACAATTTTTCTGTTCTGTGGTGGTAGGCCCCTCATCTGGGATGCCAGATGTGACACCTCCAGCAGCAACTTGGTGTTGTCAGCTACCAGCCCAGGATCTGCTACTTGTCAAACTAAGAAAAACAAATTGTCAAAGTATCAGTCACTCTCTGACAGGTTTATGGTTGAGCCTGTGGCAATTGAGACATCCAATGTTCTTTCGCCCCCAGACCATATCCCTGTTCACTGCTATTGAGGCAGAGATTTTTGTCCTGAAGTGTGAGCCCTGTGGGTCAGAGTGGCTGTTTCAGCACATCTCCCTCGCTATTCTCTGGGCAACACCTTTTCCATTTTGTCTGCTGGTGCCATGAGAAATGTTGAACTATTACAGAAGAAAGTGGCCTTTAATTCATAAGAATCAGGCTTTCATAGAAAGGATTATTTATAACATAAACTGTTATTATTATGAATGGATGAAATGGTAGAGCATTAGTTCAGACTCTTTACATCTTGAGTACAAATCTGACCAGTATCTACCATAACCATTCTTTCTGAGGTCTCAAAAATTCCAGACCATACAAGTACCAGAACCAATCAAATACTAGGATCAATGTAATCAATTTTCTTCCTCTATCTCAGATTATTCATAGTATTTTGTACTTTACTACAGCACTGACATCATATGCTGTCTCTGCTCTCTACCTTTTTCACTGTTTTGCTTTCTTCTGTCATAGTTCAACATTTCTCATGGCACCAGCAGACAAAATGGAAAAGGTGTTGCCCCAGAGAATAGTAAGGTAGATGTGCTGGAACAGTCACTCTGACCCACGGGGCTCACGCTTGAGGACAACAATGTCTGCCTCAAAAGCAGTGAACAGGGATATGGTCTGGGGGCGAAGAACACTGGATGTCTCAATTGCCACAGGCTCAACCATAAACTTGTCCCTAGAGATTTTGATTTCAAAAGCATTATCATCATCATCATAATCATTTTCCATTGGAATGAAGTTCAGGTTATCTCCGGAATGACTGAGGAATTTGGATGCTTCAAGGTTATTTGGTGTTATTTTTTACCTCTTCTCATCAACTGTACTATATTCACTACAACCCTATTCCACCCCACTAACTACTCCCCCCCCCACTCTTGTGGAATTCCCTCCCTGCTGATGCTGCACCTACAGTTGTCAACATGGAATTATTCAAGAGAAACATTAACTACATCAATATCACTAGTATTGGTGGTCCTGTACCAGCCATGGGGACACCCCTTCCTAAAGACCTCACTAATCTTAAAGGAGTTGTGAAGATCATAGAGGCAGCCCCTTCCAACAGTTCTCTTGGATTTTAGAGAATCCCTGAAGACCAAGCAGATTCCTTAAATACTTCACTGGTCTTAGAGGACTTATAGAGGTTTGGGGACAGCTCCTTCCTACACGCATCACTGGTCTTGTAGAAATTTTGAAGAAATTTAAGGTGGGGAGCTGACAAAAATGTTAGCACACTGGGCGAAATGCTTAGCGGTATTTCGTCTACTACTACATTCTGAGTTCAAATTCCACCGAAGTCGACTTTGCCTTTCATCCTTTCGGGCTCGATTAAATAAGTACCAGTTATGCACTGGGGTCGATATAATCGACTTAATCCATTTGTCTGTCCTTGTTTGTCCCCTCTGTATGTAGCCCCTTGTGGGCAGTAAAGAAATAAGAAATGTTGAAGATCATGGGGCATGACCTTCCTACTGATCTCTCTGATCTTAGAGGACTTGTGAAGGTCATGAAGACAACCCATTCTTACAGACAGACTTAATCATCTAAAGAGTCAAGCTAACTGCTATAATTCTACCTGCTTTAAGGGTAAGACTTGGCTTTTTTAGAAGTAATTTATTAACTGGTCATATTGATTTCCATGTACTTCCTGATTTGTGTTGATTTTCACAGAAGATTGTATGAAAATCTACAGGTACTGTATGTGTGATTAAACAGTATGAAGGTGATGGACTCTGGACCCATCAACACAACACAACCCAAACTAATGAGGGAATTGCATGGTGGTTTGACTTGCTAGAAACAGCAGCCATATCCTTCAAATTACACATTACTCACTTAAAAAAAAAAAACAGAACACATTGAACATGATAATTCTAAATATATTGTAAAGAACAACTGTGCGAACCAAAGGAGAATGGCAACGTGTGGAAACAGGCTCCTTTTAACACATCGCACGGTCGAACACAAAACATTAATATGACATAAGAAGGCTCGCATGTGAGATGCGAGGTAAGTGCCAGCAAAGGAATGAGAGAGAGTGACACAACCGTTAGATATATATAGAGAGTAAGTTTTATTAGGGTAGTCAACTGTGTCTGTTGTGTGCGTGCATGCGGCAATATAAACAACACAATATATATATGACAGGCCTTCTTGTACAAGAGTATGTATACAACAATATGAATGCGTGTGTGTGTGAATGAGAAATACAGAGCATGGAATAAGAGTCTGTACATAGACTATAAGAGTCCTGAACACAAAGATAAGAAAGTACCAGTTCATAGAAGAGTTACACAGTAGGTAGAATATCTGTACAAGAAGTCGTGACCGAATAGCAGAGCTGTGGTTTCACATGTTTTGTGTGAAGTTGAGCGTTGATGCTGAGACCGGTTACTTGGTACAGAAGATTCTCGCAGGTTGTTCTGGATGTTAATTTCGAGGTGGAAACAATCCACACAAACAGTGTTGAGACGGAACCGCAGTTGCTGTTGGTAGCGTGTACTCTGGTGGTGGTGTTGGCGCTGGCGACGACATTGTAGTAGACAGTAGATCAGTGGTATTGACGTCGTCGCTGGAAACTGGCTGGAGCTGTGTTCTGTGAGATGGTCAATGACCAGACCTGTAAGAGGTCTGAAGTCAAAGACAAACTGGCGTGGATGAAGCAGGGCTATTTATAGATAAAAAAAGTGCTCCAGAAAAAGCACAAAAACTCTCTCTCACGTGACCTTAACAGAAAGCCATGATTGGACGGTATGCACCCTGGCGTGAAACAGAACTGGTGATAAATGCCGCACAAATAAGAGCCAAACAGGGTGGTGGACACAGCGGTCCAAGTGGCTGAAAGCTAGATGTTAGCCGCTATGTTATCATTTGTAAATAAATACCTGAGAGAGAGGTTTCACTACAATACAATGCCTGAAATATTAGAGGGAAGGCAATGAGTGGAACATCTTTCAGCTTAGATTTGTTCAAGGCTGACCCAAAGGCTAAGGACATCATCATCATCATAACTGATAGCATTAAAGAAACCAAATATCTTTGATGCTGTTATGCACACACACACATGAACTAAGCTCATGTTCCTGCATATATACATACTTACATAATACATACCCATATACATACTCAAACACATATACACATGCATACTCAGTTACATGTACACACTCATTCATGCATACATATATATATACATATACACATACATTAGTAAATATGTACATGTACACATATGCACTTTTATATACATACATGCACATACACATTCATATCTGCACATATATATACATTAATTTACAGCCTGAACACACATTCATGCATATACATCACAGATATGTATGTCGCTGATAATTGATAGAGTTGTTGATAGAGTTGTTGATGATCAAGATATTGTTAACTACCCCATCGAATATTTGAACTCACTACAGCCACCAGGTACAGCTCCTCATTGTCTTCAGCTGAAAAAATGAACTCCTATTATGCTATTACATAATTTGTCTCAATCAAAATTATGCAATGATAAAACAGTAATTGTGCACAAACTCATGAGGAATTGCATTGAGGTAAATACACTGGTTGTGGTTAAGGTAAGACCATCTTCATTCCTCACATCTAATGTCCTATTCCAATTTAAGTCTTAATAAAAGTCAGGGCTAAACACTAAAAGTTGCTGGATTGCAACCTGAAGAACCATGCTTTTCACATGGCCAACTTTATGTAGGAGCATCGTGTGTGCAGGCAAAAGCAAATCTTTTTGCTTATGCACTCCAAAATAAAACAAAAAACATTGTTCATAAAGAAATATTCATTCTTAATGCAACATGAATACTTCAATAACTTCATTTACCATTACTATCATTACATTCAAGAATGAGTAAGTTACCTATGTCGATGAACTGTATTATATAATTGCCATTACTATATTGATAAAGAAAACCACACATACAACTCACAATTTATTATTATGTAATAAACAAACAGAAATTCATGTATGAAATTGATCTTTTTTTCTACTTCAATTATTACATGTTTTTCTCTTATAAAAATACACACATACAGGAAGAGTAAATTATATATATAATAATATTTTGGGTGTGGCTCCCGAGAAACAGTTAAAGTAATTACCTGATCAACAACAGGTATTACTGCTAGTATGTGTCTGTGTGCGTGTGCGTGCATGTGTGTGTGTCTGTGTAATATGTGTGTATATATATACATGTGTGTGTGTGTGTATATACACACACACATAAATATTGTTATATTTTGAGATGGTCATTTTTTTCTTGTCAAATAAACACATGCACTATATATGTGTTACTCTTTTACTCTTTTACTCGTTTCAGTCATTTGACTGTGGCCATGCTGGAGCACCGCCTTTAGTCAAGCAAATTGACCCCCAGGACTTATTCTTTGTAAGCCTAGTACTTATTCTATCCATCTCTTTCGCTGAACCACTAAGTTACAGGGGATGTAAACACACCAACATCGGTTGTCAAGCGATGTTGGGGGCACAAACACAGACACACAAACACACACACACACACATATATATATACATATATATGATGGGATCCTTTTAATTTCCATCTACCAAATCCACTCACAAGGCTTTGGTTAGCCTGAGGCTATAGTAGAAGACACTTGCCCAAGGTGCCTTGCAGTGGGACTGAACCCGGAACCATGTGGTCCATAAGCAAGCTACTTACCATGCAGCCACTCCTACACCTACACAAGTTCTTCACTTGTTTATTACTCTTCTTATTTTGTGACCATTATCTGGAAATCTTTCTTCACATATCCTGTGACTTCTTCAGCAACTATCCATCACACGTCTTTTCTTGTTCTTCTCAGTCCACTCTGTCATTTTATGGTATGTATCCTTATCTGTGCATGTGTTTGCATCTGTATTTGTGTGTGTGTTTGTTTGTGTGTGTGTGTGTGTGTGTGTGTGTGTGTGTGTGTATGTGCTTAATATACTGTTTGTATCTGTGCCCTTTATATAGTTTTTCTTTTTCATTTATTTACTTTTTGTCTAAGTGTCATGTCTGAACATCTATGTTATTAACCAAGCGACTATGTTCTAATTGAGTGTGTTGGTAGAGTACTCTTTGAGCTCCACCTATCTGCTCCCCTATGCTATATGAGTTGTTGTCTTGTTTCTGCACTATCCCTCAGTACACCTCATGCTATAGACTACATTTCTAATCTTACAGTTATCTTGTGGGTTCATCCCACATACTATGCAGTTGTTTTTCATACATAGGGACCTTTCAAATGCATACATTCTACAGATCAGGGATGTTATGGAGGGATCCTCACCTTTCTACTACTTTAATGTGTGTGTGTGTGTGTGTAAATATATATTTATATATTGAAGTGCAGTCCAAAAGTTTTGAAATTTTTTTAGGAAAGATTATTAAAACTGTCCTAGATCATTGTAATTTTAGTATATCATTATTATACATCTAATTAGCTGTCTTGCCAACTTTTTTTTATTCCAGATGGATGTAACAGCACTTTCAACACAACCTATCAAACACTGCTTGTCACAGCTGAGTAGGTTACAGAATGTAGTTAAGATGTGAATACAATTTGGAAATTCATTATGCAATAATGTTTTGTGTTAAACTGGGTAAAAATGCAACAGAAATTTACAAAATGTGACAGACTGCATGTGGATTGACTTGTATGAGTCTAGCATCTGTTTTTTGCTGGTACAAGAGGTTCAGAGATAGTCGAGAGGAGGTGTGAGAGGGCGAGGAACATCAGAGCTAGTTGAGAAAATTTGCAATTTTCTAGATGAAGACTGTTGTATGTCTATAAAGACAATAAAGCTTACAGTTTGGAGTTGATGTGGAAACTTTACATAAAGTTGTTCATGAAGATCTTAACATGTTCACAATTTGTGGAAAGTTTATTCCCAGAGATGAACAAAAGGAAAGATGTGTTGGTAACAGCAAGGAGATGATTGAACTCATTATCTCCAATCCAAAAGTACTTGTGCCTTTGGTGACCTGTGACAAAGGTGATCTACTGTTACAATCCAGAGACCAAGGCACAAAGTGCTCAATGAAAGCATCCTGACTCCCCAAGACCCAAGAATGCAGGGCAAAGCCAGTTCACCGGGAAGCTCATGATGATCCCCTTTTTTGACAGCAAGAGCATCACCTACATCTGCTGGGTTCCCTCTGGCCAAATGGTAAACAAAGAAAACTTTGTAGAGGTTTTGAAGAAGTACAGGATAAGAATACATTGCTGAAGGCCAGAGCACCTACACCAGTCCACAATTCCATTCTGGTACTATTCAACTGAAATGGGCAATAACTACCCATCACCCTTCCTTGTTCCTGAAACTGAAAGAAAACCTCATGTACAGTCATTTTGAATACACTGAGAAGATGGAGACTATAACAAGGGCCCTGGACACCTTCATTTCTGAGGGCTTCCATGGGACCTTCACAAAGTGGCTGGAATGCTACAAGTGCATTGAAGTCAGAGGATCTTACTTTGAAGGCGATTAGAGTTTTGTCTTTCTTTGAAATTTATAAATGTCTCTCCTGCAAAACTT
>NC_068988.1:74491171-74502316 GCF_001194135.2 Octopus bimaculoides
GTAGTCTGTTTCTGAGAGCTATTCTATTGGACCTCTGTCTAATCATTAAAACATTGATTTAATTATGAACATAGAAAGAAATTATACATTAATCTCTATTTTTGTAAGCAGCTGTATCCGTAAAAATTTTATTTGCAGAGAGCAGAGATTGAAAGAAGATATATGAAATGGACATGTGTGTGTGTGTGCGTGCATGCTTGCGCGTGTGTATGTGAGAGAGAAAGAGGGTGCGAAAGAGAGATAGTGAGTGAGTGAAGCTGTGTGATGATTGACGTATTTGTACGTAGTCTGTTTCTGAGAGCTATTCTATTGGACCTCTGTCTAATCATTAAAACATTGATTCAGTTATGAATGTAGAAAGAAATTATACATTAATCCCTATTTTTGTAAGCTGTTGTATCTGTAAAAAATTTTATTTGCAGAGAGCAGAAATTGAAAGATGTATGAAATGGATGTATGTGTGTGTGTGTGCGCGTGCATGCATGCTTGCGTGTGTGTATGTGAGAGAGAAAGAGGGTGAGAAAGAGAGATAGAGTGAGTGAGTGAAGGTGTGTGTCGTGTTGATTGACGTCTTTTAAGGCACACACACATACATAGAAAATGTGAGGTCATTGTATAAAACTTTTACAATAGTTGATTTATGGAAAAGTTTATGTTAAATTTTTGAAATGCAAATATGTGAATGAAACTTAAGTTCAGACCTCTACATGGTAGCTAGACCTGGTAGAAATAGCAGCCAAATCTCCCTCAAAACACTCTACTGTCTTAATCCGACAATTCTGCCTATTATGTAGTTTGAATGAGAAATGGTAACTAAAAATTAAGATTATTAACCCCACAAAGAAGTGAAAGAAGAGAGACAGCATAACGAAAGTTTTGGCTGGCTGTCATCCTGTACTCCCCTTGCTGCTAGTGAAATGGTATATGCTGGCTGTGTGAGCAACTGGTTGTTTTAATGGCAGAACAAACAGGGGAATTCCCTTTAAAAAAGTTTTAATCGATTTTCTCTGCAAATTTTTCATGCAAATTCACCCAGCCGTTTGTCTGTGAACCTCAAGACAAGAAAGAATACAACGATCACCCATGTCCAATTTATATTATAGATATACATACATAGATATGTATATTTATGTGTGTGTGTATATATCATCATCATCATCATCGTTTAACGTCCGCTTTCCATGCTATATATATATATATATATATATAAAAATTTACATATTCATGTATGTATATACATATATAAACACATGTTTTTATACACACACACACACACATGTATTGACTGGCTTCCATGTTGGTGGCACATAAAAAACACCATCCAATTGTGGTTGATGCCAGCTCCCCTGGCCCCTGTGCCGGTGGCACGTGAAAAGCACCCACTACACTTTCGGAGTAGTTGGCATTAGGAAGGGCATCCAGCTGTAGAAGCACTGCCAGATGAGATTGGGGCCTGGTGCAGCCTCCTGGCTTTCCAGACCCTAGTCGAACTGTCCAACCCATGCCAGCATAGCAAACGGACATTAAACGATGATGATGATGATGATGATGATATATATATATTAACTGCACATATTCAATGTATGTGTTTTGCTTGTTTGCCATTTCACAGCAGTAAAATGCTTTCCCTCATAACATTGGGTGTTAAAATACCTGAAAGTCATAGACAAGTGAGAAACTCATCTACAGTCCCATTCAGGAGTGATGGATACTGATATTTTGCCATTGTTGTGACTTATCAACATCACATACCTGAATCAAACTAGGGACGAACTGAGTTGCCAGTGTATGACTATATACAAATAGTGTAAGAATCATTTGTTAGTATGCCATGATGATGCATCTGTAAGATTAAATTTCCTAGCAGTGCTAGTGTTGTAAACATTAACAACCACACATACACAATTTTTCTTTATTTTTGTGCTTGTTTTTTGGTTTGCTGTGTTGCAGTACTCTGGTAATGACTCCCTCATAGCACTGATTGTTAAAATACCAGAAAGATAGGTAAGACAAATTGTCTCCAGGGGTCATTCCCAGAGCACTGCACCACAGCAAATTGGATAATACGAAATTTTGTTATTTAGGTCAAAATTTGCCTTTGTCAACAACTGTTTGAAGTGTTTTTGTTGCCTTTTACTTTGGACCAGTATTTGATTAGCAATTACAACTTTTAGTTCATTACCTTGACTGATGATAGTAAGTTTAATTTAGAAGCATTAAAGATATTTAGGTGATATGGGCTGTGCATGTCAATATAAATGGTATGATGTTCTGTTCTTACATTTCTCTTTTTTGGGTTGCTCTAAGTTATTCTCTAGGTATTTGTTTAGCATGCTGTGTACCATTTTCTGTAAGTAGAGATGGATATTTTTGCTTGAGTAAAAATTCTTGGAGTCCTGTGAGACATTTATCTTGCTGTCTACATCATCAACAATAGTACGAATTTTCTGGGATAGACAGTTTGGGATATTACATTTTGTAGGTGTTGGCTGGCATAATTTAAAGTTCAGGTATTGATGTGAACCTGTGTCTTTATATATACCAGTTGTGATGGTGGTGTCATTTTTTTATTACCATTATGTTGAGAAATGGTAATTTAGTAGTGCTCATATCAGAGTTGGATGCAGATTGTTCACAGGAGTATTGAATTCCTCCAAAGTATCTACAGATTATTATGAAATAATCATCTAGGTATCTCTTCCAAAAACCTTAAATATTCTTCTAAATTCAGTGCTGTAATTTTCTTCTGCTCTTTGATGTAGTTGTTGTTCTAAGTATCCCATTAATGAGTTTGTCTAAACTGAACCAAAGTTAATTTCCATTGTCATGCCTCTATTTTGAAGATAATTCTTCCCATTGAAAATGAATGTATTGTTTTTAAGGATAAGGATAAAGGCCATAGTGAATCGATTAGGAATCACTCCTCTATTTTTCCACCCAATATTTAATTGCCTTTATTCCTAAATCATGTAGAGGCTTACTATATCAATACTAAGTAAGAATGAATTCGATTCTGTTGTTTTGGGAAAATGGAACAGGATATCAATGTCAATTCTAAGTAAAACTTGGTATGTCAGTACATAATGGTATCAAAATGATGTCAACAAAATTGCTTAGATGATGAGTAGGGCATTCTGGACCAGCTATGATAGGTCTTTCATTGAGGATCAATTGAAGGATACAATATTTTACTGTGAAATACCTTCAAATATTTGAAGGTATTTCGCAGTAGGATGTTGTATCCTTCAGTTGATCCTCACCTAAATCTTGCAAATATTTAGCATCTATTATGACAATACTACTCACCTTTATCTGCTTGTTTGATGATTATTATATTATCATTTTGCAGACTTCTCTGATTTGGTAATACTTGGTCTAACACTAGTATTATGCCTAAATGGAAATTTGGAAGGGATATCAATGTATTAGTCTAAATGAACATTTCTTCTTTTTGGTTGAGTGAATTTGGATTTATTCCCTATCAGGAATTCATCAATCTCACTATTATTATTGGTGCAAAATGCAACAAGTCATAACTTCTGACAGAAATTTTGGATATCCTTCTCTAACTTTTGGTGATTGATTGTTGGTGTATGTGTGAATGCAAGTCCTTTCACCAAAAGCTTGATTTCATCATTTTGATTTGGAATGGTAAAGGTAAATCCTTTTGTTCGTTCTGTAATAATGAACTGTACTTCATCCTGTTCTCAGAGAATCCTCTTGTAAACATGTTTAAAGAATGTGTTAATCATTGCAGACATTGGCAAAAACATACCTTTAGTTCCTATAAGTGATTTCTACCAGTCTATTAAGTTCGACCTTTAACTGTCTTCTTACATTTCACTTTCACTAAATATATCTATTTCCACACCTTTAATCTTTATTCCTATTCATCTATCACCCTATATTTCTCCATTTTTAGTTTTCTGCTGATTTCTTTCTTCCTCCTCCTTCTCTTTCTATAAATTGCCTTTGACATTATATCTGTTAACGGTTTTTAAAAAAAAAATAACTTACCAGCGTTCCCTTCATCATATATGCAGTAATCACATTTGGTTAAAATCTCTTATTGATGCGTTTTGTTTCTCTCTTTTTTTTCCCTGATGAGAATATTGCATTGTTTTACATCATTTATTCCTTCTGGAATAATACCGTTTTCTTTGAAACATATGTCGGAAATATAAAGATTTGAATGACACCTGCATTTAACTCCATATATATATATGTGTGTGTGTGTGTGTATGTGTGTGTGTGTGTGTGTGTGTGTATTCATGAATACATTCTACAATGCATCCTTTGTTTCAAATGTGGTGGGATGTAAGAGAGATTTGGCTGCTATTTCTAGCAGGTCAAGCAACTACGTAGAGGCTTTCTCATTGGCTCCACTCCAAGCATTTAGTTCTGATAGGAACACTATGTTAGAGTTGCTATTTAGCTGCATTTGGTGACATTATGTCAGTGTTGGTGTTTAATATATCTTCGTTGTGTACCTCAGTCTGTGTGTCTATATATATACTTTCTGTATTTACATTATCCTCTGATATTTAGTGTTTCTCGGTTGACCTTGCACCCTGGGTAAGGTACCTTTAAATCCCTATGGCAAACATTCAGATCATAGCCATCACTGTTCTATCCACTCACATTTTTTTCTACTACCAAACTCCCCCTTCTCACTGATATTTCATTATAAAATAGCTGAGTTGCTAAAGTATTGAACTAATTGCTCAAAGGTCTTGAGTTCAAACAGCTAACAGAGGAGGTAATTACTCTAACATCTGCGAATGTTTTTTATATATATATATGTGCATGTGTGTGTGTGTGAGAGAGAGAGAGAGCTAGTAGTAGAATACTATCATCTTGAAGAGCTAAACACATTGTAACCTTTTATTACTAAACATCTACAATGGAGTATAGCAGTCATTAAAGTGAAACCTTTGCTGTGAAGTTGTGTTACCTGCTACAAACTAAACACCAACAGTAGAATACTAAAGCTTATTTAAACCAAACATTGTTGGTGGAACCTTGTAACATATCAGATCTTAAACACTGGAATGATAAAATAGTCTGTTAAACAAATTGCAATTCTTATTTACTAAAGACAAAACAATACAACATTTATGTCATGATATATCAAATTTATATTATATTTATGATGTATTTTGAAGACTGTTAGGCAATGCTGGTGAGAAGTTAGACAAAATATGTGAGGTGATGCCAATAAATAAAGACAAAAACAAGATATTCTTTTCTACTCTAGGCACAAGGCCTGAAACTTTTGGAGAGGGGGCCAGTCGATTAGATCAACCCCAGTACACAACTGGTATTTAATTTATTGACCCTGAAAGGACGAAAGGTAAAGTCGACCTCAGCGGAATTTGAACTCAGAACGTAAAGACAAACGAAATAGCACTAAGCATTTCACCTGGCGTGCTAACGTTTCTGCCAACTTGCTGCCTTAAAGACAAAAATAAGATATTGTATCACCTACATTATTGTTTAATATTTCTATTATATTTTGGTAAAATTCTTTTTATCAAATATAAGTCACAGCACACCAGAATGGCTTGCCAATAATATTTTTCATCGCACTCTTGGATTATTTCCTACCTTATATTTGATAAAGGGAAGCTTTCCTAAAATGTAATAAAAACCTTAACCAACCTATGTAAGGTGATGAAGTGTCTTGTCTTAGTATTTATTTATAAGCCTCAACTTACATATTTTGCTCAACTCCTCACTAGCATTGCTTAAATGTCTACTTAAAAATATGTCTATCACTTACATATTGCAATGCTTCAAGCAAATTACAATACTCTTTCATGATATATTATTTTATAGTTAAATCATATTTATGTAATATTTATTTTTATACTTGAAGCAAAGACTAAACCCTTTAATGTCTCCATACAAAATGGCCCAGTATGCAATTCTTTAGGTTTATTGCTAGTCTTCACCATGCTGGGCATGGGGTCATTTCCATAACCATAACCACTCTACCAAAACTTGGCAACATAGAACAGAAGACTTCACCTGTTAAATGTCTCAATAATCCTGATAATTGTTATGTAATGTGTGGGTGGTATGAATTAATGAAACTAATTCTCTGACAAGGAAATATAATCAAAATTTCTACTGAGGAAACATGTTAGGACTATTGACAGTATTTGGTTTGAACCAAATGTGGAGTGGAGGAAGGGGACATCAAGCACTAGCAATTAATTTTATCTTCTATGTAATCATGGATTAATCTAATTGTTAATCTTCTCCAATATTAAACTAATTAACCCTTAGAACCCGAAATACCCGTGCACTGGCACTATGCCAAGACTGTATTTTCCCAAAATGCCGGTCTACCAGCACTCTACATGTCTTCATTTTGTTACACGTTATAAAAATAACCACTTGAGCCACTTAGCAACCAGTCCATGAACATGTTATTTTGGGTCTTCAGCATACATATTCTATCATGGATTGTGGTCCAATTGGCAGAAACTTCTGTACATTTTTGGATGCTGTTACAATTTTTCTCCTGAAAATAGCTAAATTGATTGAAATGCACCTCTTGGATAATGAATATGAGGAATGATCTGCCAGTGGGGAAGAATAGCATCCCAAAATATGGAGAATGGGGAAGGTGTACATATATTGTTATGTACATATATCTACTGTAGTTTTTGGTGTATGACCCATGGTTTCTGGTTGCTAAATGGGCATAAATGAGTCTTACACAATTGTTAATACAAATGCTTGAGATATTTTCGGACTGTTTTCTTTTCTAATTTGTTTTGTAACCAATTGATCAACTGATTCCCCATATTTTCATGTGTATTTATTGTATCCCTATGGAGTGTTGCATGGATCAAGTTGTGGTTTTCAGGGTTGTGGGTCTATGGGCAGTGCAGTTCATAGTCCAGAAATTATGGTACAAGAATGTATATCATTTTTTCCCAAGTTAATTATCCTGCATTTTATAGGGAACTGTGAATCATTGAAAAACTGTAAGGGAACTGGCATGTAAAATTTTTTGAAAAGTTTGAGAACCACTGCAATAAACACACACACACACACACACACACACACACACACACACACACACACACACACACACACACACACACAAATATACCCCAAAAGTTACTCACATACACTTACTGAAATCTGTAACCTGTTGTGTTAGGAGGAAGTATATATACATATATATATATATACAGGGTGCAGTGAATAAACTGTTGTCTAAATTATGCAAAAATGAAAACAGAAGACTATTGAGCCTTATATGATAACCAGTTGATCTAATTAATCTAGCAAGTGGGGCCTCATATCAGTGAGGGAAGCCAGTGCGCATTGATACTGTCGAGAGGTAGGCCCCGAAACAGCACACATTCTCTCCTGATGACCCCATACACTTGCTGGTTTCCGATATGTGGAGCTCTCAACTGGTAGCACTTGGATGTGCAAGATGTTTGCAAAACATCAGAAAAATATCTTAAAATACTAAAGAGTAGATTAATTCAATAAAATCGCTATTGGCTTCAACCACAGCCTCCAGACGACTTCGGAATCTCCTGCAACTCTTCTGGACAATCTTCTTTTTTAAGTTGATGAATGTTGCCATAATCCTTGTCTTCTGTTCATCTTTGGTGTTACAGGGAGTTTTGTTAGTCTCTTGCTCAACTGTGCCTCACACAATAATCAAGAGGGTTGCAATCTGGGGAGTTAGGTGGCCACATGTTAGGGGTGATGTGGTTGCAGAAATTATCTGACAGCCATGTGTGGCATGATGCAGAATCCTGATATAAGGTCTTCCAGCAGCCGCCCTCTTAACCCAGGGCAGCACTACCTCCTCTAGGCACTTGATATAAGCCTCCATGTTGAGTGTGAGGCTGAATGGGAAGATGAATGGAGGCAAAACGTTGCCATCACTAGTGATCACTCCAAACATCTTGATGCTGACTGGATGTTTGATTTTTATCTCTCTTGGTACATGTCCTCAAATTACACTGTTCTCAGATTGACACCCAAACACTCTGAAATGTTCGTATTGGAGCTTCCAGCATGAATGCCAAGCAGTACAGCATGTCATTTCCAAGTTTCTGGCAGAGTGAATTGCATCATGGTGCTGGTTTTCTCATAGACAGTGCCCAACTGACTCTACTATACTGTGTAGTCGACAAAATCAAAAACCAAACAATGTGCATGCATGAAATTAAAAATATAAAATGGCGAAAATTTACCCCTTGCACCCTGTATGTGTATATATATATATATATATATATATATGAGAATGTGTGTGTAAAAGTGTTGTTGTTTAACCCCAAGCCAGATCTGAGAAGACCTACAGTCAGTGACCTGCTAGTGTTGATCATCCCATCGTTTTCAGACAATAGTGTATTTAGGAATACATTTTTCGGTGTGTCTTATTAGATTTGGCTGTTATTTCTAATACATTGTGTACAACCATAAAGAAGGTTCTATGTTAGCCCATAACGAAGTCTAGATAAACATAATATAAACATCTTAAAATCTATATTTTCTGCCATCATCATCACAACTACCATCACCAAGAGCATTACCTCCACCACTATCATCACCACAATTACTAACAATAACTGCTGTCACCACCACCACCTCTACTACTTCTATCACCACTACTACAACTACCAGCAATACTGCATCACTACTACCACAAACAATAACACTATCTCCAACACTACAACTACTACCAATACTGCAACCACCACATCTCCTATACAACAACTACAGCAATTCTGCACTACCACCACCACTACAGCTACCATCATCACCATTACAGTCACCACCACCTAAACCACCACTTCCTTAAGTGCCCCATCACTATTACCTCCACCATCACCACCACCACCGTCATTACCGCTAACCTTTTCCCCTTTGTTTCATTCATACCCCCTCTCCCATCCTTTCCTATCTTGTCTGTATTTTCTCTCTCATCTTGTATCAATTTCTCCCTTCTCTTTATTTACCCCACTCCCACAATCTTAACTTTCTTTCCATTTATATATTTTCACTCTAATGTGAAATTACATTCCATTACTTAGTACCTCCTCCCCTTGTCTGTCCTTCCCCCTTCACTCCTGCAAGTAATAACTTACACACCCCTATTCTCTTTCTCTGTTTCCACCTTAAATTGAGCCCCTTCCCTACATGCCCAACACTTAGGGCTATTTACAGTTTTAGTAATTACCTAGGTTGTGATCACATGTCCCACCACCACCACCACCACCACCAATCCACCAGCAAATGCGCCACTCCACCTACCATCTTACCCACAGCTGCCAACTGAACTGCACACAGGTGCAGTTGATTGAAAAAGCTGGAGCATCTTCATAAAATGATTCACTTCAATTTTGGATGGCTGAAACTAGATTCCCCTCACCACCTCACTCTTCCCCCATAACATTTCTGGTGATGGGATGTTATCAATGTATAACACAAATTTGGAGTAGAAGTGGTTAGAGTGTCAGACAAAATGATATTTTTAGTTTGGAACCTTTCCACTCTGAGTTCAAGTTCTGCTGAAACATATATTTCATTGAAGTTGGTTACTCATGAAATATGCATTTGTTAATTCACTCAACTATGTTAAACACTCAAAATGTTAATTCATTCAACAATCCTGCTACTTCCATCCTACTAAACACTTGTCAATATATATGTAAAACATATTAATCACCTTATGAACTTATGTAACTAAGTATTAATTAGTAATAACATGCTAATATGTAGGCTACATACTGGCAGTGGTGACCCATTCCATCTATAGAAAATCTTGTAGAAGTAATATATTCCATAATGAAGCTACAGGCTAATATTCTGTAATGAGTAGACAGACAGTATATTCTCTGATGGAAAAACAGGTAATATATTCTGTGATGAAAACACTGAAGGTATATTCTCTGATGAAGACAGAGGTGGGATATTCTGTGATGAAGACATGTTGTATACTGTGTGAAGACACAGGTGGTATTTTCTGTGATAATGGCACCATATGATGCAAACAGTAGCAGTGTATTCTGTGATGAAGGCACAGGAGGTATATTCTATGATAAATATACATGTAGTATAGCTGTTAGGAAAGACATGGGTATATATTCTGTGATAATTTATTTGGTTTATTCGTATGGAGTCAGAGAGTGAGGTCAGTTTAGATGAGATGGTAATATTTTGTATTGAGTCTGAGAGCAAAATTATACATATATGTGTCTGTGTGTGTGCATTTGTGTATATGTGTGAATTTGTATGTGAAGTGTTACAGATGAGGAAAGTATGGCAACACATGAAATTGCAAAAGCTGTAACTAGCCTTCAGTGATGCATATAGAATACAGTTCAATATGAAACTGCAGTGATGGTGGAAGTGGTGGTAGCGATAATGGTGGTAGTAGTGATAGTACATGAATTTGGTGGTGATGGTGTTTGTGATTGTGGTCAAAGTTGTGGTGATAGTGGAGGTGGTAGTGCTGGTTGTGATAAGAAAAGGCAGCGAGCTGGCAGAAACATTAGCATACTGGGCAAAATACTTAGCGGTATTTCGTCTACTATTACGTTCTGAGTTCAAATTCTGCCGAGGTCGACTTTGCCTTTCATCCTTTCAGGGTCGATAAATTAAGTACCAGTTACACACTGGGTCGATGTAATCGACTTAATCCATTTGTCCATCCTTGTTTGTCCCCTCCATGTTTAGCCCCTTGTGGGCAATAAAGAATTAAGAATGTAATTCATTTCTAAGAGATGTAGATAAAGCAATTAAGAGTATGAAGACCGGGAAAGCCCCCGGCCCATCAGGAATCACTGCAGAGATGCTCAAAATATCTGGCAGTGTTGGCTATAGCCTAGTCACCCGTATTACGAACCAGGTGATACACGAAGGAGTCATACCCAATGACTGGTGTAGCAGCATCATAGTCAACTGCTACAAAGGTAAAGGTGAAGCTTTAGATACAAATAATTACAGAGGCATCAAGCTGTTAGATCAGGTTATGAAAGTTACAGAGAGGGTCATAGCCCAACTAATTAGGGAGCGAATCAATTTAGATGAGATGCAGTTTGGGTTCATGCCAGGTAAAAGCACTACTGATGCCTTATTTCTAGTGAGACAGTTGCAGGAGAA
>NC_068988.1:74503756-74511062 GCF_001194135.2 Octopus bimaculoides
CATTTTGAGCGTGGCCGTTGCCAGTACCGCCTGACTGGCTCCCGTAGGATTTTCGAGCGAGATCGTTGCCAGTGCCCCTGGACTGGCTTGTGTGGGTGGCACATAAAAGACACCATTTCAAGCGTGGCCGTTTTCGTGCGGGTGACACGTAAAAGCACCCACTACACTCTCTGAGTGGTTGGCGTTAGGAAGGGCATCCAGCTGTAGAAACTCTGCCAAATTAGACTGGAGCCTGGTGTTGCCATCCGGTTTCACCAGTCCTCAGTCAATTCGTCCAACCCATGCTAGCATTGAAAGCGGACGTTAAACGATGATGATGATGATGATGTGGCTGAGGTTGGGTGGGTGTTATTTTGACAAATACAAAAAAGATTTTTATTTCACAGGAAACTGAAAATCATAGAAATGCAAATAAGTCTATGTGTATATGCATGACTCTGTGTGTGTGTGCGTGTGTGCGTGTGCGTGTGTGTGTGTACATGTTCCTAATTCTGGTATCTGTACAGTTTCTCTAACTGAAAGTTATGAAAGCAGCAAAGACAGTCAAAAGTGTTTGTTATACAGTACTAATTATGAAATAAGACAGAGCAGTAATTATGCTGAGGTGGTGTCTGTCAAATGTCAACAGTGGCAATATAAGGAGAAAAAGTAGGGTGTGATTATTGAGATCTTAGGGTCAGAAATAATAATGAGTAAAACTAATTACATCAATCACATAATTATTACCTGCTCTGAGGCTTCTGTTTATGCAGACATGTAACTTTGGATTTGATATTTTAATTTTTTTTTAAATAAGTAGATTCTTGTTTGCTTTTGTACATTTCATCTTTTCTATACATGTGTGAGTGTGTATGTGTGTTTCTACCCATTTAGATGTATCATACATGCATACATACCATAAATCCTCAAGTATACTCCGCCCTTGAGTATAATATGCAGGGGATTTTGAGGGAGCTGTACCTCTGAAAAAACCTAAACCTTGTGTATAATACGCACCCCTTCTCTAACTTGAGTCAAGGAGGTCTGTATAACATCCTTGGTTTGTAAACATATATACGGTAACGTCCTTTATTATTATTGTATATATAATATAATGCAAATGTGTAGCTTTTTTGTGCACTTTGTTTGCAGAAAATAAAGAAAT
The DNA here is from genome assembly GCF_001194135.2 of Octopus bimaculoides. NCBI lineage: Eukaryota > Metazoa > Mollusca > Cephalopoda > Octopoda > Octopodidae > Octopus > Octopus bimaculoides. The sequence goes on from NC_068988.1 coordinate 74,504,901, forward strand.
AACAGTAATAACATCAGTGAAAAATAAATATTAAGTAAATTGCCTTTACATATTTATCACTATCAGTTACAAACCCGAAATCACAAAATGCGTCTGAATAAACATTGCCGGACAGCAAATAGAGACTCGGACATTGCTTAGAAAATATTTTTCATTTTTAACCTCGTATATAGTACGCACTAGGGATTTTGACCTTTAAATTTGGGGAAAAAAATGCGGATTATACTCGAGGATTTACGGTATCTATTTACCTACATACATATTTCAGAATTTCCTTTTCTTAGAGTGATAGCTAACCCATTAGCATTTAAACTAGCCATATCCAGCCCAAATATTCTACCTATTTTATGTTAAAACCAGCCAGATCCAGCCTCTTATACCTACCCTATGATGTCATTCTAAAAAAATTACTATCACATCATCAAAATTTTAAAGCTCTGAAATAATGCATGACTAATCATTACATTTGACTGAGTAATCTGAATGCTAAAGGGCTAAACAAAAACAGGAGTTTGTCACTCTCAGCTATTGCATGGCTGTTGACTCTGAGTTCATCCATCCTGTGACAGGTTTTGTTTTTCACCTTCTTTACCAAATGCTTTTTAGGGTTGCCAGTTTAATCACCAATGGTTCAACCATGCGACTGGTTGTACTGGGTTACATGTTACTAGCAACACTAAGAGTAACCTGACATATATCTACTTACCTATCAACATACATACATACCTGTCTACATACATATCAATCTACCTACCTACATACATACCTATATATCTACATACATACTTATATATCTATATCAATGGGAGGGAAAATATATATGGACAAAACCTATAACTTCACTATTGTGATTACGAATTTACATTTTATGCCAGTAAATATTTGTGCAGTCAGTTACATTAGTGAATGTGTAAGCATAATCAGGAAAAGATTGGATTTTCAGTAAAAAAAATGAGTCTGGCTAACGCAAAGTTTACAGATACAATCAGTAAGTGCAACAGTAAAAATATTCCAGATTTTTCTAAAGTTCAACTTGTAACAATTATTATTGTTATTTAAATTTCAGTAATGGAGCTTCTGTTCTTTCTTTCTGTTTATTTTCTTTTTGGTGAACCAAAAAACAAAAAACGGTTAGAAATCAATTTCTTCATTCTAATAATAACCCTAATAATAATACATATACGGGGGTTAGACAAAATAATGGAAACACCTAGCATCATAGCATCATAATTTTGAAATATCTAAAGAACTGTTAAAAGTTTGTTTATTTTTATGTTTTTTGATTTATTATTAGTGTTGCTTAATATGTTTTGCTAAAATTGCTGTTTCTGTTCAGATATCATCAGAAAAAGGTAATTAAAATTTATTAAAATGACAGATCTATTGAACTTTCAAAAAGATCAAATTGTTGGTGCTCATATGGCAGGTACGAGTGTAATGAAAACAGTCAAAATGTTTGGTGTATCAAGAAGTACTGTCTCGAAGGTAATGACAGCTTTTGAGAAAGGAGGAAAAACCTCCTCGTCAAAACAAAACTCCAGAAGAAAACCAAAACTTTCAGATAGGGACTGTCAGACTCTTACACGAATTGTTGGAAAGGATCACAAAAGTAGAGCTCTCAAAATTACTGCAGAGCTTAATCACCATCTCGAGAACCTAATTTCCAGAAAAACTGTTTACCGGGAACTGCATAAAGCCAGATTTCACGAAACATTGCTAAGCATTTAGAGTGGAGTAAAAACCTACAGAATTGGTCCCTAGAGCACGAATGAATGTTATTTTCTCGGACGAGTCATCCTTTACCTTATTTCCGACCACTGGCTGAGTATACATGTAGAGGCAGCCAAAAGAAGCATTTGACCCACACTGCCTTCTTCCAACTGTTAAACATGGAGGAGGATCTGTGATGATCTGGTGGGTAGGGCTATATCTTGGAAATCCACCAGCCCAATGGTTTGCCTTCATGGCAGAATTAATAATGAAGACTATTTAAGCATTTTATCTGATCAAATTCATCCTATGGTTGCAGAACTGTTTCTGGAGGGAAACGCAATCTTTCAGGATGATAATGTACCAATTCACACAGCTAAAGTTGTTACTGAATGGCACGAGGAACATTTTAATGAAGTTGAACATTTTATCTGGCCACTACAATCCCCAGATCTAAATATTATTGAACATTCATGGTGCATTTTAGAAAAACAAGTAAGGAGTCAATATCTTTCACCATCATCACAACAAGAACTGGAGACTGTTTTAGCTGAAGAATGGACAAAAATTCATTTGGAAAGAATTCAAACTTTGTACGAGTCCATACCTCATAGAATTCAAGCTGTAATTACTGCCAAAGGCAGTCCTACCCCACATTAAAATAAATTTGCTTGAAATTTCAAGGTGTATCCATTATTTTGTCCAACTCCTGTGTATATGTCCAACCCCTGTATATAGGTATGTAGGCACAGGCATAGCTGTATGGTTAGAAGTCTGCTTCCCAACCACACGGTTCCAGGTTCAGTCCCACTGTGTGACACCTTGGGCAAGTGTCTTCTTCTATAGCCTTGGGCTGACCAATGCTTTGTGTGTAGATTTGGTAGACAGAAACTGAAAGAAGCCTATCATATATATATATATATATATATATATATATATATATGTATGTATGTATTTGCGTGTCTGTGTCTGTCCCCACACCATCACTTGACAACCATTGTTGGCCACAGTCAAATGACTGAAAGAAGTAAAAGAATAAAAGAATGTGCGTGTCTACATGTGCACTTGTGTATGCATGTATAATGCAATAATGCAACTTCTATTTTCTGATGATGTATATACATAAAAAAGAGGATCAGGGGAAGGGTGGGAGCCATTAGTAAGCTGACACCTAAAACATTACTAGACCAATTCCATCACCTCTATTTAGGGCTACTTCAGACTACCATTATCTAATATGAGCTTACCCTTTTAAAAATGGTAAGGTAGCATGATTTAAGGGCTATTTCACTGCTTGAGTGGCTATGTGGTGATCTCCATGCTAGCTTGTGTGTGTGTATTGAATGCAGTGATAACCACAGTGAAAGTGGATGCATGAAATATGACAGTCTTTGATTCCACAAAGTTTCCTGGTCTTTCAGGTAGGAAATCTTTGTATAGATTTTTTTCTTTTCATTTATTTACTTATTTATCTCTATTTCTTATATTTCATCATAAGCATGTGTATGTGTGTCTTTTGAGCATGTATATTTGGGTTTATATATTATACTGTTTGTATTTGTGTCTTTTTTTTCCCCCTTCTGTCTTTAGTCATCATATTGCATAATGTGATGATGGTGGGGGTGTTATTGTTCCAATTGTATTTTCTGTTGAGGTTCAGTCTGTCTATTACTAAAGAAAAAAACTATATAAAGGGCACAGATACAAATAATATAGTAAGCAAACCCATACACACATACAAAACACTTAGATATGTGTACACACATGCATGCACAGACACACACACACAGATACAGATGCAAATGCATATGCAGATAAGGATACACGCCATAGAAAGACAGAATGGACTAAGCAGAACATATGGAGTCACTGAAGAGGTCACAAATGTATCACAAAAGATTTCCAGACAATGGACATAAGATAAAATAAGAACAATAATAAATGAGTGAAGAACAAATATATAGTGTGTGTGTTTATTTGGCAAGAGAAAGAATGACCATCCTGAAATATAACAATATATGTTTCAATACACAGTTTCACATCAGGAATCTTGGAAAACAAACTCACAATCGACCCCAGAACTTATTTTTTGTAAGCCTAGTACTTATTCTATCAGTTTCTTTAGCTGAACTGCTAAGTTACGAGGACGTAAACACACCAGCATTGGTTGTCAAGTTATGTTGGGGGGACAAACAAAGACAGACAAATACACACACACACACACACACACATATACGACGGGCTTGTTTCAGTTTCTGTCTACCAAATCCACTCACAAGGCTTTGGTCAGCCCTGGAACCATGTGATTGGTAAGCAAGCTACTTTATTTCATTCAATTTGCCATAAAGGCAGTACACAGAGGAGTAGCTACAGGTTGGACAAACACATTAATGGGATGAGATGAATGATGAGTAAGATGGTATTAACAGGAGGAGACAGGAGCCGCCCGCCGAACTTTGCTTCTCTAAATCATTGTTCTTTTATAAATTTATACATAAATTTACAATTTGAGGCTATAAACCTCTTATTTTACAATTTCAATTTATCATGTCTTTGAAATGATGCATTTGCCTCTTACACTTTTCTTTTTATGGGCCACAAACCCTTTCAATATGAGGCACTCGTCCTCTTACATTTTACCGCCCGACCAGACTCCGTGCTTCACTTAAGCACCTCGCTGGTTCTTCATCGGGCAACTTCAGTAAGAAGCGGAATGCGTCTTTGGGGAAGGAATTCATCACCCTGCACAAGTCTGTCTCCCATATGACCTCCGCAGTCACCTGCGGAGGCCAACTAGGGTTCTTGGTACAGGTGAGGATCCCTCTCGTCTGACCCTTCCTGGCAAACTTTTTAACAAAATTTTCAACAGACCCTCCCTTGTGGAAGAGGACTACAAATTCCTCCTCCTCATAGGGCGAGGCCTCGGTTTCTAGTGTCGGCAGCATAATTCCCACCAACAGGCCTTCCTCCGTTGGTGGCACAATTCCCACCAACGGAGCTTCGGGACACGTTGGCTGTGCACTACCGGGCTCTGGCCGTGTCCCATTCTTTTTCTTCTTTTTTGGGGGTTTCACTGGAATAGGATGCACTTCCACCTTAGCCAGAAGGTCCTCCTCCTTTCCTGCAACTTTCGGTGAGCAACCATTGTTGCCCACCTTTCTTTTCTTCCCTTTCTTCGAGGAGGTTTCCACCTCCTCGACTTTCTCTGTCTCTCCCTCTACTAGGAGAGCGGGGGGAACAACATTTATCAACTGTTTCAGGACCTTACTCTGGTCCTGGGGGCAGTCTTTCTTAATGTGGCCAGGCTCCAGACACAGGTGACATTAGGGGGGACGTCCCTCGACTATCACTGGATACCTCTGCCTTCCATCCTTAAAAAATCTGGGAAAACAGATCTCTGGCTGATTGGGTCCGAAGGGTCAAAATGCTTTGGACCCAACCCAATCAGCTGTAGGTAAAATTTTCACGTTTAGGAGCTTAGCTCCGCTGCCACCCAGACCCCGTCGGATAGTTTCCTCTATCCAGTCAGGTTCTATGCTGGGTTGCAGCCCACAGACCCAAGCTTGAGTTAATTTCTTTCCGCAGTATGTGGGAAGAAACAGAATTTTTTCCCCTTCTAAGGGCTGGCTCGCAAACTTGTGAGCCACCTCAGGGGTGTCAAATAGCAACCATACCATCGCGTACCTGACACCCCTTGCCATAAACTTAATAGTTGGCAGATATTCTGCCAACTCTTTTTCAATGTTAATTTTGGGAAAGACCGTAATAGTATCGAGTGACTTAGAGTACGTCACTATACATCATTATACGGTACATTCAACTCCTCAAAACTGGTTTTTTAACAAGTCTTTATACTGTCTTGGTCCCCACTGGTTTACACTTTTTTTGCTTTCCAGCAGATGACAGCTCACCATAAAAACCATACACACACATACATATATATTATCATCATCATTATTTTAAAATCTACTTTTTCCAGACGGACTTGGTTGTGGCAAGCTTTCTATGGTGCGATGCCCATCCTGTCACCAAACCTCACCTCTTTCCAAATAAGGTAATATTTCCTCAAGGTTAAACATGTTTTCATGGAAGATTGGAAAGAGACTCCCACTTGTATGATGGTGACACTTGTTTGCAACTATCATCAGATGTCAAGACAAGGGGATACTGATACACATGCACAAGCACACACACATACACATGCATACACACCATGCATACTTTTGCAACAGGCTTCTTTCAGTTTCCATTGGCCAAGTCCACTTACAAGGTTTAATCAGCCTGAGGGTTGGAGACACTCATACTTTCGGGTTGATAAATTAAGTACCAGTGAAATACTGGGATCAATGAAATCGAATGTCCCCTCCCACCAAAATTTCAGGCCTTGTATCTTTAGTGGAAATGATTAGCATTATTATTATTATTATTATTATTATTATTATTTTTTTTTTT
>NC_068988.1:74511072-74513200 GCF_001194135.2 Octopus bimaculoides
TTTTTTTTTTTTTAAGCGTGCTGGTAAAATCATTAGCATGCCAGGTATAATGCTTAGTTGTATTTCATCCCTCTTTACATTCTGAGTTCAAATTCAACCAGGGTTGTCTTTGCCTTTCATCCTTTCAGGGTTAATAAAATAAGCACCAGCTGATGTTATCAACTTATCCACTTCTCTGAACTTGCTAGTCTTGTGTCAAAATTTGAAGGTATTATCATTACTATTGTCATTGTTGTTATTTTACATCCAACTTGCAATGTAGGTTACTCACTTCGTTTGTCAACTTGAGATTTTCACTCTTTCTAACAGTATCCATCTTTGTGTGTGTATGTGTTTAAAATAAAGTGCGGAAAATAGTAGTACTGTCAGTGGTGGTGGTGTAGACATGGTGTGATGGCTGTGGTGGAGATTGTTTAAAAGTACTGATGCATCAGTGTTGATTATGATGGTGATGGTGGTGATGTAGGGGTGGTAGTAGTGTAATGGATGAAGTAGTGCAATGGTAACGAGGAGGAGAAAGTGGGCAAAAAATGATAGTGTTAATATCTGCTGCTATATGTCATGCTGTTGATATATTGAAACATAAATCATTGATTCTTATTAAATAGACATTAGTTATAACAACAGATATTGATCACAATAAAAAACAATAAACAACAGTGGTAATGAAAAAATTCTTGTGAGGATAACCAGACAATGCAGTCTAAGACTCTGGAAATGTCTTAAATTATTTCAGAATCTCAGTTCCTAATCCAAATGCTTCTTCTGTGGCAGGTGGGTGTAGTGTTGAGGTTGTAGGGGGTGGTGGCAAGAGTGGTGGTGCTGAAGTAGTAGTGGAGTAGTAGCGGCAATATTGGGGTAGTAGTGAGGCAGGTGTCAGGCAATTTCATTGTTGTGTGGCGGAACTGACAGTTCTGATATCTCTCTGAGTCATTCTCATAAATGAAAAATTTTGTGTAACATCCCTAGATTTTCCAACTCACCCAGCTTCCACCAAACTGGAACCAAACCCATAAATACTCAAAGAGATTCATGCCTGTTATTTTACTCCATCTTTAACTGCCAGCAGTTGTGAGATGATTTCTTTACTGGAATAAATGGAAGGAAATCTGGCAAGTAATGACTCAACAATGAATTAATACTGGATGGCCATAACAGAATTAATAATAATCATGATTGTTTCAAATTTTGGCACAAGGCCAGCAATTTTAGAAGGAAGGTATTTGTTGATTACATTGACCCCTGTGCTTAATTGGTACCTACTTTATTGGCACCCCTCTCCCAAAGGATGAAAGGCAAAGTTAAACTTGGGGAAATTTGAACTTAGAATGTTAAGAGCTAGGAAAAATGCATTTTGTCCAACATTCTAATGATTCTGCCATCTCACCACCTTAATAATAATAATAATAATAATAATAATAATAATAATAATAATGGTTTCAAGTTTTGAAACAAGACTAGCAAGTTTAGAGTCACTGGTACTTATATCAACCCCAGTTTATCACTGGTACTTTATTTTGTCAACCGCAGTACTTCACTGGTATTTCATTTTATATCAATCCCAGTACTTCACCTAATTTCAGCTTAGAATGTAAAGAGATGTAACTAATTGTTGTGGCGGATTCCTCCAGGTGAGAAGTGGGCTGGTCCACTATATTGATAGTGGACTGATGCAGTCAGTAAGGTCAACAATCAGTGAAGGTACGCTGTTCGGACTAGTCCCGCAGAGATGACAAAATATGTCATCATAATGGGATATATCAGTGGCGACAAGGTTTCATAGCTCACGCAGTGAAAAATATTAGAGACTTGCAGAAATACCCGGCTTTGCCCAGGTTAAAGAGAATAATGAAATCTAAAAACGCCGTCTAGACTACACAACCCTCAACTGTTAGTAGCTACGATACCATATTTCTACATTAATAACTCTCCAATCCATGCCAGCATGGAACATAGACATTAAGTGGAATGCCAGTCTCTCATCTAGGAGGGCCTTGAAATCAATGTTACCAACTGGGGACTATGTGTGTCGCAGTGATAATAAAAAGACCCAAAGGAGGTCTGCAACGAAATAATTTTACTCAACACTTTGCAAGTGAATCAGTGGAGGCAAAGATGCGTCTCATTT
>NC_068988.1:74513957-74523777 GCF_001194135.2 Octopus bimaculoides
TACAGTATCAAAATGTGATTGTTTCAGTTAGTAGAAGAGTTTCATTTTTAAAGTGAAAGTATTTGACATGAGTGTTTTTGTTTCACTTTTGACACATAATACTTAAATAGTGGAGGAGATATTATGTTGCCGTGGGCTCGAACTCTGCAAGAAGTTAAAATTTTTTTTTTACTAAAACACAACTGGAACCCTAAGTAAGGCATCTGTAAAATTTGAATGAGATTGGTTGCGTAGTTCTCAAGTTTTAGGGATTCACACAGACAGACAGACAGACACACATTCTCATTTTTATATATATAGATTCCAAAGTAGGATTTGAACTAACACAGAACTACACACAGTGAAAAATATATAAATTCTATTGAAAAAAGATTTTGAAGAAAAAATGTCTGATAAAACTGGAACTCTAACACAGAACTGAACTACACAGTGAAAAATAATACACACACAATGAAAAATATACAAAATTCTATTGAAGAAAGATTTTTAAGAAGGAGATGTCTGATGGGGCTGAAACTCAAACACAGAACTGAACTACACGCAGTAAAAAATTATATAGGTCAGTTTGAAGGATTTTAGTCAGGTCACTATGTAGTAGTGGTGCCTGTAATAATGTAAGACTTGGTACTACCTGCAGCATTTTGAAAAAAAAATGCTACTGTGTGGAACAAAAAAAAACATAATGATAAGTCTGTTCAAAGGATTTATTTATAAGTCAGGTCGTTCTATGTAGTAGTGCTACCAGTAATAATGTAAGACTTTGTACTACAGGCAGCATTTTGAAAAAAAATGCTTCTGCATGGAACAAAAAAATAATAAGTCCAGGCGAAGGATTTAATAATTCTGGTTAGAAAAACACAAAAATTAACAATCCATTTAAAGCAAGTCATGCCAGAAAATTTCAAATGTAAGCAGATATTATCTGTTGAAATTGAAAACAAACCAGTTGCTATGAAAATTAAAATGAACAAAGAAAACACAAGCCATTTTGTGATTGAGGATACTAAACAAGTCCTCCATGAAAAGACTCCAGATGAAATGTTGATGGAAGTGATTAGTGAAGAACACATTGTAGAAAATTCTGAAATTAGAGAACCTGAGAAAAGGTCCTTCTATTGAAAATGCTTCATTGAGGAATCATTCTAATGCAAACACTTTAAAAGATAATGAAAGTTTGCAGGTAACCGATCCAGTTTCTGCCGAGAAAAGTGTAACAAAAGGAAAATTCATAGAAATGAAAATATATATATGTTGTGAAGAAAAAATAAGTATAATTCTGTGTGGAACAAGAAAAAATCTAAATAAGAGAAAAATAATAAGTCCGTGTGAAGGATTTGTATGAAAGTGAAATACAACATTGACTTGAAGAAATAGCAGGACTGGAGCTTATTTGAAAGAAAAATAATTCTGTGTGGAAGATAAAGAAATAGTAATGAAAATAAATTTTTAAAAAATGTTGTGTTGAAAAAAAGAATCTCAAAGCGGGGAGGTGTTGTGGCAGACTCCTCCAGGTGAGAAGTGGGCTGGACCACTACTAATAAATAGTGGACTGACACAGTCAGTAAGGTCATTCGGCGAAGGTGTGCCATTCGGACCAGTCCCACAGAGATGACGAAATACATTGTCATAATGGGACATATTACTAATCATCACAAATCATATTGTCTAATGTTTTATTGATTCTGCCAATCTACAGTCCTGAATTGTGGTAATAATGACATCGTCATCATCATTATTTTATGTCCACTTTCTATGCTGGCATGGGTGGCCATGGTTCCAAGTAAGACTTGATATTCAGAGTTCCTACTCTCCTAGATCAATAGAAGACTATGTCTTACTCCAACATTTTTAGTTTGGTATCTAGAACTGGATACCCTCCCTAATACCAACCACTTTACAGAGTGTCCAAGATCCCTTTTCTCAGACACTCGAGAATATTATGTTAGAAGTAGAGTTAAGGGGGTGTGGAGTTGAGAGAGAGAGGTGTGGAATATTGACTGTTAGCAAAATGGATGATAAATGGGTGTATTGTATACAGAATGGAGTGGGCTTCAATACAAATAGGTCTAGTGCTATCTCTTATTGGTGGTATGGCCGAGTGAGAGTAAGCAAAACCAGCAAGGTTCAGTATACTCCTACACATGTGAACTCAGAATGTAAAGTAATGTAACTAAGTACTGATGCTCCATTGATTCTACCACTAGAATAAAATTGGAATGACAGAGATCATATGGACTGCACCTGGAATTTAAACACCCAGATTTGTTTTACACACACACACACACTCAGCATCAGGCTACCAATGTCTGTGTTATCAGTCAATAACATCATTGATCAGTCAACTGCAATATTTCTGGTCAAAATCAGCACAACATACATTTAAATGTTGTCTTGTATGTAGGTGCCACCAAAATAATGATACTTAATACTCTGGGTTCAGATTACTCCTAGGTCAAATTTGACTTTTATTGTTTCAGAGGTTTGGTGGAAATATCATAGTGTCATATCAGATTGAATTGTGATATTTGCTCTGGTTCTTAAATGTCTCTATTCAGATCTGACCTTCAAACAGCAGGCTGACCCTTTTGGCCCCTTGTGATGTCAGATGGTGACATCAATGAATGTAAACATTGAAGGTGTATAACAGGACTAAAGATGAGATTATATTTTAAATATAAATTAAATCTAAAATATTTCCATATTTTCCATGTGATTCACATGTGGTTTACATATATTTTATGCATGTTTAAATGCATATTTATATGAGTGTTTTATACATGTTAAATTTAGGATTAAAACAAAACGAATAACAAATAAATTAGAAAATATAATAGAAACAATTGGTTAAGTTTGATCTGATTTGGATAACATGAAAGCTGTGTGCATACACTGTGTGCCTCTATCTACTAGGTGTGTGTATGTGTATGTAATCTATCTACTGTCACAGTGTCTGTTTGTGTATGTATACATGTGTGTATATACACACAAACACATTAACCCTACGGAGAGCTCAATCTATTTCAACAGCTTTAAAGATGATTCTCAATCAACCTGCTGGAACAGTCTAAAACCCTTTATACAGCTGATTGCTTATATGTATACATGCATACATATGAGGGTAAGTCAAAAATTAAATGCATTATTGTATCTGTAATTTAAATTAAAAGCAGGGATTTAACAATTACATCATTTTGTGACATAGTCTACTTGCTTTTCCATGCACTTCTTCCAGTGGTTCACAAGTTTGCTTATTCCATTGGAGAAGAAGGTTTCCAACTGGTTGCACACTCATTTATGCATTGTTTCTTGTGCTTCTTTGTCTGTAACAAATCAGTGACCTTGTAAAGGATATTTGAGCAGTCCAAAGGGATGATAGTTGGAAGAGGCAAGATCTGGACTGTGTGCACAGTGTTCCAACAACTCAAAACCCAGTTTTTCAATGCTATCAAGTGTGGGTGGCCACATGTGGGCATGCATTGTCGTGCAACAATAACACTTGCTTTGACAATAGGGCGCTTGTGCAAATCATCCCCAGTTATTTCGTTGTCGGTTAATTTGTCCCTGTTCAATTCATTGTTGATCAATTCATCCCCAGGTCAATTCGTCCCAAAATAGTCTTAAATGTGATTTTCAAGGGAAAGTTTAGAATTAAAATTGTCATTGGACAGTTTTAGATTCTCTCTCTCTCTCTCTCTCTCTCTCTCTCTCTCTCTCTCTCAAAGATTTTCAAGCAAATTGAATTTAATTTATTCAATAAGCCTACCCATCAATGTGATCCCCTGCAAGATCATGGCTTTAGAGAAAGGGGGAAATCATTTTGGTCAATCAAGAAAATCATATGTACACAAAAATAAGCAGAATGCAGATAGACTGAAGATATAGTGGGCGTGTAAAAATCGTGTGCGCAAGGCGAGACTTCGTGCAGGTGAACATTCTAAAGAGCTTAAGAGGATTGGGATCTATAATCACACTTCAGATGCTGCAGAGGTAAATGCAAGGATAATAGTTTCAAATATTAAAGTAAAGTCTATTTCATCTCATGATGCCCCTTATTGCTAGTGAAATTCAGAATTTAAATGACTGTACATTGTCGCAAATACCTCCATTTGCACAGCTTAATAGGAATATTAGATGTTGGAGGTAAGCTGATAAATGAATTCTTACAGAATGAAGGATCTGATAATATAATTGTGGATTTCAGCAAAGTAGCCCATAATGGATTTCTGGAATCATTTCCTGGGTCAAATTTGGCATGCTACTTGTTTCATTTAGAACAAAATGTGTACAAGCATGTTGTGCAAGAAGGACTAAAATGCAGATATCACAAAGATGACAGTTTTAGTCTAAAAATGCAGTATTTTGTTGCCCTTGCTTTCCTGCCGGTTGATGATGTTGTAGATGGATATGAACAACTTGCTGCTGATGATGATATTCCACAGTCAGTTGTATCCTATTTTGATAATAATTATATAGGACCACCTAAAGGATGAGGACAGAGGAGGTGACGCCTTGAACCTCCATTTCCATTACCTATATGGAATGTTTAGGACCAATGTATGATGGGGATTGCTCATACTACAAATAGTTTAGAAGCCTACCACAGCTTGCTGGAAACCATAGTGAATATTAGTCATCTAAATCTTTGGAAACATATTGAAGTGATTAAATGTGAGGAAAGGTTTGCCAGTCCCAAATTGTGGAAGCTTATGCAAGAAAAACCAAGCCAAAAGAAAATATACAGAGATATGATCCTGTGTATAAAAATGTCATGGAAAAATATGATCCAAGCCAAAAAATTATTTTTTTCTAAAAGCAATTGCACACAATCTTAAATTTTAAGAATAAATAAATATGTAATACAACAAACCTTAAAATAAACATTTTTTAATTCAGATATTTGTTCTTCCATTTTTCCTATGATCTCGGCGAATTAACTGATGACGAATTGACCGATGATGAATTGACAAATGACAAATTGACTGGGGACAAATTAAATGATGACAAATTGCCATCGATGAATTGACCAGACACCAACTATAGATGCTGGTATTTTGTTCAAATTGCTAGTTTCAGTTTGTTGACCAGCATTTCACTTTAGCCTACACTAGTGACCCCTTTTCCAGGAAATGTTCCATCATAGGCTCTTTTGTGTCCCAAAAACCGAAAGTTGAATTTCAAATTTCTTTTTTTGCTGGTGTTTCCAGTTGTTTCCACTCCATACACAGCCATTATGGAGTCTGTCTCAAAGTGATGGGACCCAGGTGTCATCTCTTGTGACTATTCTCTCTGCAAAAGCTTCACTTTCATCATTGTAGCAGTTGGGTAAGCGTTGACAGATCTGCACAGGATTGTGCTTATGCACTTTGGTAAGCTCTCTTGGCACCCATCTCAACACAGACTTTATGGAAGTGAAACTTGTCATGAATGATTTCATATGCAGAACGATACTAATTTGCAAAGAATATGTCACCTCATCAATGGTCATGTGTCAGTTCATTAGAACCATCTCTTGAACTTGTTAAATCTTCTTGTCAGTGGTGGATGATGATGGGTGTCCTGCTCGTGAATTTTTTTTTCTCACAAGAGTTCTGGACCCCAGTTATTAACTCATTTGCATAGTTATTTGTGTTGTTGTTTACTTTGTAAAGCAGTAAGGGTTGCTAGCACATCAACCTCTACCCACATTTTTCCCATCCACATCTTTACCATATGGGACCCTCACAAAATCTGATAATCAGTATAGATGCAAATCTATTTAATTACTTGTCTCCTTCTAAAATCAGGCATAACATGGCGATCGGTTGACTTAGAACACCGTTCTTCATCTTGAGTTTATTTGGTAGAGTGTGTTTGTTAACTTGACAACAAAATCAAGGTGAGCTCTGATTGGTTGTATGCAAATGAGTTCATTACTGGAGTTTGGAACTCTCATGGGAAAACAATTTCGCGTCCTTCATTGGAATCAGAGTTTGATCTTGCAAACATCAATGAAACTGATTGAAATTTCTTGAATAAATTACCAATATATTTATTAGCCACACTTACACACATATATGTATATCTCCGCACATACACAAACACACTCTGATAGCAGATCCTTGTTGTAGCAAATGGAATGGACAATATAAAAGGTAGAACATAAATAGCATCTTTGTTTATAGGTTGATTTGGTCATGGCAATAGCATTATGAACATTGCTGGGAGAGCTGGACAATGTTGTTGCTCATGGAAGTTACAAATAGGGCATTGACGGGGAAGAGGTAAGTAAGGAGGGAGGGAAAGAGAAAAATCACTAGTTAGACTCTGCATTTCTCTGAATAACTCCCAGAGAACAAGCTTCATTGATTGCCTGATTGAAATGCAATGAGGAGTTTTCCAGGAGTCTGTTAAATTTGACCCAAAAAGATCTCAGAAATAAATGCATCTCTAATGCTCCCATTGGCATGAAAAGTTCAGTAAGGATTATATGCACATACATATATGCATGTGTTTGCATGGATGACAGTACACTTGTTCTTAGCAATTATGCAAAGAAAGAGGCTTGGAAGTGTCACTCTGAAAGGCTGCTAAATGTAGAGAATGCATGAGAGGAGAATCTGCCTATGTAGACCCAACAGAAGGACCATCTATTCAAATCAACAGTACCCTGGTAGATAAAGCTATGAAGGATACGAACACATTGAAAGCTCCTAGCTGATCAGGAAATACCACTGAGAGTGGTATATAGCCTAGTCACCCATTTAGTTAATTAAATTGTTCATAAATGACTAGTGTAGCCGCATTATAGTCAACTGTACAAAAGTAAAGGTCACATCTTAGACAGAAATAATTACAGAGGTATCAAATTGCTAGACCAGTTGAGTTAATTTAGCAAAGACCAAAGTCCTAGTAAGTAGGAAAACAGACAAATCATTGATCCCTCTCCCAGCCAAGTGGTCTTTATCTTGCAAGCTTTTGGGTGCTGGTGCCACATAAAAAGCACTCATGCCACATAAAATGCACCCATTCCAGTGCCACATAGAAAGCAACCATGCCAGTGTCGCATTAAAAAGCACCCAGGCTGGGGTCATGCATAAAGCATTCATGCTGGTGTCATGTATAAAGTACTCATGCTAGTTCCACATATAAAGCGCCTGTGCTGATGTCATGTAAAAAGCATCCAGTACCCTCTGTAAAGCAGTTGGCATTAAGAAAGGTATCCAACTGTAAAAACTATACCAAAACAGACAAGTGGAGCCTGTTGGAGCTCTGCAGCTGGCTAGCTCCTGTCAAACTGTCTAACTCATGCCAGCATGGAAAATAGATGTTAAATAGTAATGGGGAAGAGGATGAATATCTACCTATGTACTTCTGTCAACTACAATTCCTACTGATTCCTACTCCTATCCCTCTTACTCTTCTGACCCCCAAAATCTGCCATATCATTCTTTCTTGATTCCTTCACCTTCATCAACTCTGCAGCATTGATTTCTATTTCAAATCCGAATGCAAAAGAATGCAACAATTCTCCTTGTATTGAGAACACCCTTGATCAGTTGTGGACCCTGCACTTTGCTGGGCCCAAGCCATTGACCATGCTACCACTCTGTTACTCTCTTTATGCATACCTACAGACTTTGTTCCACTCTCTCACTGTCCACCCCTCTGTCCTTTCATAGAAAGATAAACTCATTCACAACTTCCAAATGCTACACTTAGAACCTACACACACACACACACACACACACACACACACACACACACACACACACACACACACACACACACACACACACACACACACACACACACACACACACACACACACACACACACACACACACACACAAAATGCACCAATTTTTCCTGCATCACCTCTTCTTGGAACTTTGGAAACCTCTTAGTAAGAAGCTCCACAGCAGCCAGCCCCATACAATCAGGCACTCACTGACGAGACAACACCTACCCCTACATTAACAACCCTACAACCATCACTGGGCCTAAGTTACAATATCACATTACCCAGAACATCTGTTGCACATCATCCAACCTTATATATTGTACCATATGCAAACTTTGTAATGCTCTTTATATTGGGGAAACAGGTTGATAGCTTAACAATGACTTTCAGGAGCACATTCAAAGCATACTACTATGTATACCAGGTCAACCTGTCACCACCCACTTCACTACTATAGGCCATCCGATCACTCACTTATCTCCACACACCACATACTCAAGGAAATGAAGGGAACAACGTTTCATATTTGAATCTGGTACTATATCACCAACAGGTTTAAATAAACATTTTTTCTTCTCATAGTTCAATAATTCCTTTTCTTATCCTTTAACTCCCTTCTCACTTTATCTTTTTCCTTCTCATCACTCTCACCTTTGCCTGCTTCTCCTCTCATTCCTTCTCCCTCTCTCACCCAGTTTCCCTCTCCTATTACATCTTGATCATGTATGAAGCTGACATAGTCCTGTATTCTTTATCAGTTGCAGCCAGTTTTTCTAACTTAGAGGATGTAAAACTCTTCTGTCTCTCTTTAATTATTCTCCTGTCAACTTTTCCATGAAAAAGGACTCTGTCCAAAACAATGGATTATCTTTTCTCCTCAGCATGTTCATGGCCCTCTTTGTCAATTTTACTATATATATATATGCAATATCAAGCGCACATACACAAAGTATGTGTTTTGCCAGATTATAGGCAAAAGATAATATGTTCTCATCAATTCACTTGGTGTTAAAACACCCGGAGGTCATAGACAAGCAAGATAACTTGCATCAGATCCTGTTGCAGGACTGATAGACATTAATGTTTTGTCATCTTTGTGACTTGTCAATAACATGTACTTGAAACGAAACCAGATGTAAGCTAAATTGCTATCTATGGTTATTTACAAAATGGTGTAAGAACCATTTTGCATATAGTCATAGACAGTGATTCAGCTTGTATCTAGGCTTGTTTCCAGTACGCAGTATTGACAAGTAACAAAAATGACAAAACATGGTCTACTACTCTTATAAGACAACCTGATGCAAGTTATCTCGCTTGCCTATGACTTCCAGGTGTTTCAACACCTGGCAAATTGATGAGAATATATTCTTTGTTAAACCACGCAACCCATGACAGCATGATTTGCTGCTGCTGCTATATATACAATTACCACCTCACTCACAACTGTGAAATTATTGCCCAAAACAGTGAAATACTTATTTTCTAACATTTGTCTTTTTGTTTCCTGTTTTACTTTCTGCTATTTTCTTTTTTTAATGTGTATGTGTGTATGTTTGTGTTTGTATGCATGTAGATGTATATGTGTATGACAGTTACCAGTGGTGAGCATGGTTCCGCTAATCTGCTAATAGCTAATTAGTGAAGCTAACTTTCTGTTTAGCAGATTAGCATTTTTGCTAACTCTGGAAACCATTAGTGGACCAATTAGCTTCCACTAAATTTAGTTTCACTAACTCTAAGTCCACTAACAAAATTCATACGTTTGTTCCTGACTGTTGGGGATGTGTCTCAAAGAGTCTGTCAGGCACGCTGGTGGCTGACTACATGTACACATGACAAGACGTAATTGGTCGACGCAGCAGCAGCAGCTAGCTGAGCAGTATTGTGTAATTCTGCGGTTTTGAGTTGTGTTCACTTACAACATTGTCACATTATAGACAGTCTACACTGTCAGCAACAGCAGTGTATGTTATTGGCTTATCAAGTTATTGCTTATCATTATGGAAGGTGAAGACATTTTTGTTCAGCCTGAGGATGAAGGGCCTGTTGAAGAATCTGCAATGGCTGTGGGTGAGGCAGAGGTTGCTCAGGTTGAGA
>NC_068988.1:74523825-74524637 GCF_001194135.2 Octopus bimaculoides
AGCTGAGCAGTATTGTGTAATTCTGCGGTTTTGAGTTGTGTTCACTTACAACATTGTCACATTATAGACAGTCTACACTGTCAGCAACAGCAGTGTATGTTATTGGCTTATCAAGTTATTGCTTATCATTATGGAAGGTGAAGACATTTTTGTTCAGCCTGAGGATGAAGGGCCTGTTGAAGAATCTGCAATGGCTGTGGGTGAGGCAGAGGTTGCTCAGGTTGAGAGCCAGGAGTCTCAACCTGTGGCCCCACCTGGATGACTACTTTGTCCTTATGTCAAGGGATAAGAGGAATACCAAAATTCTGTACTTCTGATGCATCATGTGCCAGCCCAAGGAGATCACCCTCAAGGAACAAGTGTTGAGCCTCTACAACTTCAACTGGAATGTCAAAAGGAAACACCCAGCACATGCCATCCAGTTTGAAGAGAAGATCAAGACCAACTCTTCCCATGGGAAACACAGGCAGTTTTCTGGTAGCAATGCCAGTAGCCAGTCATTGCAGCCATGTGCAAAGAAAGCCACCAGCCCAGCATTGGCAAGGCATTTTCCCAAACTGCTGGTACTGGCATCCGTCAGTCTATGGTGGACAGAAGAATTGTAGACTTGTTTGTCAACATGCCACCACTGCATGTAGTGGAGTCCCCTACTATTGTCAGCCTGATCAAGACACAGAACCCTAGCAAGATGTCGATGTTACACTACACCCTTGGTAGGATGATCTTGGCCAGCCATAAACAGCTGGAGGAGTATCTTACAAGGTATTTAGAAATTAAAATTATACATGTTTATTAAATTACTAGTGTGCTGT
>NC_068988.1:74525077-74528016 GCF_001194135.2 Octopus bimaculoides
TAGGATGATCTTGGCCAGCCATAAACAGCTGGAGGAGTATCTTACAAGGTATTTAGAAATTAAAATTATACATGTTTATTAAATTACTAGTGTGCTGTCAGAAATGATGGCATGAAAATGATATGGAAAATTGAATTAAAATTAAAAGATTACAACCTTCAACACCACGTTTATAGTGAAAATCCTACCACCAATGAATTCGCCTCTTGTTTTGAGTGGTCCTTTACCAACATTTTCATATTAATACTGCTTCTACTCTTTGCAACATAAAGTCGTCCATGACTGAATACTAGTGACAGTAGGATGATGCCAACATTATTGAAGTTCTGCTCTTGTGATTTGTTTGCAGTCATTGCAAATACTGGAATTACAGGAAACTGTTGTCTACTCATACTAAAGGGAAAGGTTGTCTCACTGGGACAGAGGCTGATGCGCGGAATAAAGGCCTCCTCTCCTTTCTTACTTCCAAGTATTTTTCCATGAATGAAAAAATCCTTGATGGACAGCACTAAGATCCAGGTCCCATTGAGTAAACCTGTCATTGGGTTCAACTAAAATTATCAGTGAACTGATAACGAACATTATATACTGTAAATATACACGCACACATTGGAACTGAAATATTAGAGCAAAAGATCTTCATAAAATGTAAACAAATCATTTCACCTGTGAAATGATTCTTCTGAGTGTCCACTAACCCTATTTTATAGGGAAGCCTCTGCAGGGATATATAATGTAATAGGATGTGCCAGACATGTTAGTATCAACATTTTCTAACTAACTTTTGTTTTCAATGATACTCCTGTTAATATTTATTTCAAGAACCTTTCCCAAGGTCTTATGTTGAAATAAAGAATATATATTTGATTGTTAACTTCGTTATATTTCCTTCTTTACAATATATATATATATACTGGCAGGCATCATGAAAAGGTTTGGGCTCCTCCTAGAAGACTTGGAGAGCCAGCTGGCCACTGCTCTCCACTCCAAATTTTGCCTGTTCTGGCTGGAGCAGTATAATAATAGCCAGGTTAGCAGAGTGACAAATGCCATGGTGACCATCTTAGAGACAGCACTTAATGGAGACCTATGAGGAGTGCAGCAGTACCACCAGCAATGAAGATGAGAAAGATGATTTCTTCAGCAACATCACTTGGTTCCAGGAGAGCAGGAGCCACAGATCACTGAAGTCCAAGGCACATAACTTGAAGATGACCTGGTTGGAGGCCGTCTCAAAGGAGGTCCTGACTGAAGCCGCCTTTTTGGGCAAGCAGGTCTTTATCGACCACTATCCCAGCCAGTGCTGCAGTTGAGTGTCTATTCTCTATAAGCAATGATATTTTGAGGGCCAAGAGAGCCACCCTGTCAGATGGTAACTTTGAGAGGACAACCGGCGTCGTGTCGAGGTGATGGAGAAGGCCAAATCAGAGTAGTACACTTTGATCATCATCTGATCTTGGCATGATACCTATGCCATACTATATATTTTTGATTCATTTAATACTTTTTGTACTGTAAATAAAGTGTATATTCACTGAAAAACAAATGTTTAATTTCACTTGTTCATTTAATTATTTGTGTACATCTTGATCATCACCTGATCTTGGCATGCTGTACCTTTTTGGAAAGCTCTATATCTAAGCTACATGAAAATTTCAGCTCTCTAGGTCTGTTTTTAAGTTTTAGAGCCAAAAAAAAAACAAATTGAAGCTAAATTCATATAATAAAAGTTACTGGTTATCAGTTAGCGTTAGCTTCTGCTAATTTTTTTTGCCTGTTTAGTGGTTTAGCATTAGTAAAGTTAATTTTTTAGTTAGTAGATTAGCGGTTAGCGAAGCTAACTTTTTGGTATGCTGTGCCCACCACTGACAGTTATCTTTCCATTCACTCAATCATTAAATCACTCCCTTTCTCCTTCATCTACTTGTATTTTACTATTTATTTCTTAATTCATCTAAGCACTTTTTCTCTCTAACACATGCACGTAATTACAGAACCAGACCTCTTATCTCACTTCCAGAAATCCAGAATTACCTAAAAGATGTCTACCTTTGAAATTGGCTAGTTTTGAATTTTGCGGGCTAGCTATAGTCCATCACATGGCCACATTGTTGGTTAATTTGCAGACAGTTTGTTTAAAATATTGTTCTGTCCTTTTGTAAGTGGAATGACAAAGTATAGAAATGTATTAATTTGTATCTGTTAAAAATTTCTCCATTCAATTTTCATCCTATAAACATTATACTCTCAGTGGATTTATAATTATCAGACAGATCCAGCTTTAGAAGTATATTAATTTGAATTTGTTAAATACAATAGAGTTCTTTACTTATTATAGTTTATTTTAAATACATATGTAGTTTATTCTAAATGCATATGTAGGTTGTCTTCAGAAAACCATAATACCCAGAAATCTAGGCCATTTCTGGTCCCAAGCTTGCCAGATAATTGGTCTGGTACTATATTACAAACTTTGTGTATTCTATTTGTTCTACTTTTTCTACTTATTCACACGAACAAATGGCGGTGCCCCAGCATGGCCACAGCTCATGAGCTGAAACTAGATAAAATGAAAATGAAAAATAAAATGAAATCAATAAGCACATTCATATAAGTATACATTGGATGAAAAATGTACACATTCATACTGGCAAGCAGTGTCATAATCCACTGTGAATTCCAGATCCAATGTAGGGAAGATTCCAGGTGTGGTGTTTACATAAACAAAGAACACAGATGGGTTGAAGTTCACTACAGCTTGTTTCAGACATGTTTTTTTATTGATGAATGTACCAACTGCATTGTAAAAAAAAAAACATTTACTTCAGGTGAATTGAAACTTAAAAATTAAAAATTTGGTTCAGAGAAAATATATAAGGAATGTGTGATGACCCTCTCATTTTGGCAACAGGTCAGACTATATATATATATATATATAT
>NC_068988.1:74528026-74530526 GCF_001194135.2 Octopus bimaculoides
GAGTTCACTTTATCTATCTATCTATCTATCTATCTATCTATCTATCTATCTATCTATCTATCTATCTATCTATCTGTCTGTCTATCCTTTCAGCATACAGTTAGTGTAAGATCTGCTGTATCCAAACAACTCCATTCTAGCCGAACCAATTCATTTCTTCTCCAGGCAGTCACCACAGGAAAACATCATAACTGCACAACATCTGGGACATTCCTCAGAGAAGAAAACTTTTATCATAAGGTATTTCACATTTTCTTCTTGACACATCTCCTCCTCTATCTCTCTCTCTCTCTCAGAGTTCAACGTTTCCTAGCCCTCTTATCTCTCCTTTCTCTGATCCATATGTGTGTGTTGGTAAACTGGACAAAACAAGTCAATAAGAGAAAAGACCAACACTATTATACCAGACTCTACTCACCTCTAGCCCTATTGTATATTGGACATATTGCATTTTATACATGTAACAACAAAAATAAGTGACCTGTGTGTGTACACACACACACACATGTATATATGAAAGGCACCTTGAACAAGTGTCTCCTACTACAGCATCAGGATGACCAATACCGTGTGAATGAAATTAGTTGATAGAAGCCTGTTGTATGTATGTGTATGTCTATGTATTGTATTTGTCCCCCACCACTGCTTGACAACTGGTGTTAGTTTGTTTATGCTTTCTCCCATAAATTAGCAGTTCAACAAAAGAAACCAATAGACTAAGTGCCAGACCTATATAAAAATGGCTGGTGTCAATCCATTCAGCTAAAACCCTTCAGGACGATGTGCCAGCTTGGCCAGACTCAACAAATGCCAAATACAGAACTTATTATTGGTTAATTACATCCCCTGCAGAAATATTTAACCAAAAATGTACTTCTGCTACAGAAGCTGTGTAAGGGAAGCCTTTTCCTGAGTAGAAGGTACACTGGGTGTCAGGGAGCAAGTCATTATCTTCTAGGAACATGATCAGCTTCCTCCTGACAATTTGTTTCATAACTTTTCAGACATGTGAGGCTAGAGAAACAGGTCTATAATTGTTAGTATCTACTCTGCTCTACTTCCTTCTTTATGGATAGGACATATTATATATAGCTAGGGATGATGCCTTCCTGAATAACCTGATTAACTATATGGGTTACTAGACCATGTCCTACTCCAGCAGTATATTAAGCATCTCAATGGTAATTCTTGATGGACAGGGTCTTTCCCTGTCTTCATATCTTTGATTGCCTTATTTATCATACTGCTGGCAACTAGGCTGGCTGGTCCCTCTGTTGGCTTCATATTGGGAAGACTCCCTTAGTTCCATTTATTGTCCATATTTATTAACTATTCACTTCTATACCTCATTCTTTTCAGAGTTGCTAAGGGCGAGCATACCATTATCTGTCTGTACACACTTCTCATCCACAACGTCTCAATACTCTCTGATACACTGTCTTAGCAACCTGGAATACTTCTCATCTATGATCCTTATGCTGCAAGACACCTATTCCTTTTTGCTTCTACCCCTGCTAGATAAACCTGTTGTCTAGATGCCTTTCTATAGCTCTTTGTAGCCTCCATTTGAATAAATGCAGCTGGAGTGGTGTGATGGGGTTAGAGAGATTGGTAGAAGGAAGACAGGGTGATTGTAGAGGCTTTATTGGAAATCAGAGAGAATGCTGGATGGCAATGAAGATGAGTAATGGTGAAGAAGTAGAAGTAATGAGCAATTGGGAGAGAGTAACTAGAAAGAGTGACAGCTGAGAAACCTTCTGTTTTGACAATTAACCTGCTTGATTAATTAATATCTAGATCACATTCAAATTCTTTTACCATCATAGAAATTGATGAATTTACTGGCTAAAGTAATCCTGAATAAAAATGATGTCACAAATTGAAGGGGGAATACTGGTTAAACAATAAAAACTTGTCATATGTAAACAAACATAAGTTTGTTTTTGAAGCATTGAAATGTATTGTAGAACAAAAGTTGAAAGATACAATTTTTCAACACATAAATACTGAACAGTATATATAAAGGATAAAATCCTTTTAAGAACAGAAAAATTTGCTGGCAAATTTTTCTGCTCTTAAAAGGATTTTATCCTTTATATATACTGTTCAGTATTTACATGTTGAAATAATACATCTTTCTACTTGTTCTACAATAAAAATTTGATTCTCAGCAATGATCAAAGACATTTTCAGCCTAACACTGTATATGGGCAGCTTGAAGATAACAAATGACACACAGATTGAAATTTCTAGACTCAAGCTTCCCAATTTGTCATCAATATAAATATAATCAATTCAATTTACCAAAGTTCAATATCATTATGGTCCACATAAATAGAAATGCTCAGTTTTTTATAATTTTAGAATATCTCAAATTTCTTTTATATCTTTCAGATTAAAACCAATGATTATCTGAACTGTCAACATTCCATATGGCTGCTAAGAAGAAAGATGATATTCAAGATTCAGCATATTACAGGCGGAACTGTCAGACAACCTA
>NC_068988.1:74533788-74534877 GCF_001194135.2 Octopus bimaculoides
ATATATATATATATATATATATATATATATATATATATATACTTTTACACCAGAGTAATCACATATATGTGAAACAAGTTGGTAATCGAATACCAAAGGTAGAGCAACATGCTTTATTAAAAAGCAGCAAAATTATCACAAAAGCTGTTACCCAGAGTTTCATGTTTCCGTTCGTCAGACAATTTTGTTTAGAACAGATCAAAAATGAGGTTATGACTAAACATATACAATTAGTTTAATAGATACATATTTAAAAATGATTTTGTTTCATTGGTCTTTTCAGCTAACAGTCTTTACCAGTTGCATGCAATGAACAAAATTCGGTATAAAATCATCTTATTATAAAATCGAAGAAAACCTTAAATCAAAGATAGGTTATAAACAATGAGAGATTTAAAATACCCAGGGTAAATAATTATTTGTAAAATATTGATCAATTAATACATTATAATTTATATCTATTTAAAAAAAATTTACGTTGGATTATATACACATATATACATATATACACTAAAGCATACAGATGTAAGTACATAGCTATATACATAGGTTTCATTCAATTTTATAAGATGATTTTATACCAAATTATCATTGCATGCAACCAGATATTGTACAGACCATTAGTCAAAAGGACTAATGAAACAAAACCATTTTCAAATGTGTATCCATTAAACTAATTGTATATGTTTGCTTATAACCCTTTTTGTTTTATTCTATACAAAACTGTCTGACAAACGGGAATGTGAAACTCTGAGTAACAGTTTTTGTGATATTTTTGCTGCTTTTTAATAAAGTATTTATATATACATATATATATATATATATATATATATATATATATATATATATATATATATATATATATATATACTTATACACATATATATACATACACAGGTATAAGTTAGAAGTGTTTAAAGCCTCTAAGGGATAGATATATCCAAAAGCACTCCTGCTCCAAAGAAACGATCGTAAACTCACTCATACTCTCACCTTTCTTAACTAATTAAATAATGGCTTCCTAGCACAAAAGACACACTTCTTATTGTTATTTTTCCTCCATTTTCTTTTCATCTACATATACATATA
>NC_068988.1:74537368-74544801 GCF_001194135.2 Octopus bimaculoides
TATATATATATATATATGTATATATATATATATATATATATATAAAATATGCATGCACACACACACACACACACACATACATATATATGTAACGAATGAGGAAAAAGTAAATGAAAATGAAAGATGGAAAGGTTGTGTTTTATTTCTTAAAATGCTGCATATGTGTTTGGGAAAATGGCTTGGCAGGTCGCAATGTTGGCTTTCTGTGGAAATATTCGATTGGGGGAATTCTTGTGACTCTAAATAAGGCACTTTGTCAGCCCTTTTTCATATTTTTTTTTAATTCCTGCTTCTGAATAAATGGACCTCAATCTATTGCTTCAGTGAATTATTGTTATTATTATTACTATTTTTATGATTATTATTATTATTATTATTATTACTATTGCTGACATTAACTTGCTGGACTGAACACTTGGCAGCATTTCGTCCATCCTTATATTTTGAGTTCAAATTCTGCCAAGATCAACTTTGCCTTTCATTTTTCAGAGTTGATGAAATAAGTACCAGTTGAGCACTGGTGCATGATGTAATTGATTAGCCCTCTTCCTCAAAATTTCATGCCTTGTGCCTATATTAGAAAGGATTATGATTTTCATTAAGGTGGCTGAGAATAGACTTTAAATCGTCAGTCACCACATACATTAAGGTGGCAAGTTTGCATAATCTTTGACACACCAGGTGAAATGCTTAGTGGCATTTTGTCTATCCTTACATTCTGAGTTCAAATTCTGCCAAGTCAACTTTTTCCTTTCATTCTTTCTCAGTCACAAAAACAAGTACCATCTGAGCACTGGAGTCAATGTAATTGACTTCCTCCAACCGTCAGAATTGCTGGTCTTGTACCAAAATTAGAAAGGATTATTATTAAGGCAGCAAAATGACAGAATTGTTAGCATATCAGACAAAACGCTTAGTGACATTTCTTCTCACTCTTTATATTCTGAGTTTAATTCCTATTAGAGTAACATTTGCCTTTCATTCTTTCAGGGTTGATAACATATAGAATCAGTCAAGTATGGGTGTTGATGTAATCAATTAACCTCCTCCCCTCAGAATTTCTGGTCTTTTGCCAAAATTTGAAATGATAATTATTATTATTACAATCAATGTTTTCCTCCTCCATTTTACACTGATAGGAAAAGGCTTCTCTGTCAGCTAACCCATTCTCCTTTTCCTCCAATAATCTCCCCTTATGATTGTATAAAATACAGTGTTTTTTGTTTTAATGTTTCTAAAATGTTTATGCTTGTTCTTCAGATATGTGTTCAGTGTTATACTTTAAACAACCTTGACTATGAAATGAAATCAAAGAGGGAAAGCTTTAACAAAAAGAACCAATGTTTTACCGATCTTATAAAATATGTGACCAAACTAAAAATAAGGTACTTGTCACGTACTGGACTTCATGTAATTCACTAACCCTCTCCCCAAAATTTCTGGCCTTATACCTCTATTAGGAACTATTATTATTATAGTTAGGGAAGTGGATTGGCAGAATCATTAGAGTATTAGACAAAATGCCACAAGGATTTCTTTAATCTCTTTATGGTCTGAGTTCAAATTCACTTTGAGGTCAATGTGATCAATAACTCCTTGACAGTGTGTCAAAACTAGAAACAATTATTATTAACAAGAGAAGGGTGGCAGATAGCAGAACCCATAGAACATACCTTGTGGTATTATGTTACTCCTCTTGCATTCTCAGGTTTAATCCTGCTCTACTCAACTTCCTTCTGGGAGGTTGAGAAAATAAATACCAATCAATTGCTGGGGTTGATCTTATTTGTTATACCCTTGTCCAAAATGTGTTGGATCTCCATCAGATATGATGATGAAGTGACATCATACTGATAGTGATTGTGCCATGTCTGATCCAGTGATATATGCTACTCTTTATGGAGTTGATAAAATCAGTCTCAAAACATAAGGTCTTCAGTGTCATAAAACATTATTGTATTGGTAATAAAGGCAGTGTGAATTTGACAAAGTAACATATCAGAAAAAATGAGGGCCATGAGTTTGGTCACACTTTTCATAAGATTTCTGTAACATTGTTTCGTTTTGTTAAGAGTTTTGTATTTAATTTCATAGTTAAGGTTATATAAGCGATAACAATGAACACACATTTGAAGAACAAGCATGATAAATATTTTTGAAATGAGATAATGTGAGTTTTTTTTAAAAGAAAAACATTGTTTTTTTAGATCAGATTATAGAGCTTAATGGGAAAATCTTGGAGGAAAAGGAAAACAGGTTGGGTGAGAATGAAATTTTTCCTATCAACATGAAATGTAATAATGGGTTGCCAATAATCACATCAAATATGTTCTTCTGATTTTGAAAATAATTTGAATAAGAAGAAAATATTTACTATTTGTAAATTTGGACATTGAATTAAATATTGACCAGTATTTCTCTATATAGATTTTTAATTAACATTTTCCACTGCATACACGAAAACGGCTTTATCCTAGGCCACCTTCATGTAGTTAAATACAGAAAGTGGTTTTGTTATCAGTGACAGAATACAGTAGCAAAGGGGTATAATTCAATGAGTCACGATCTCTGTGATGAGGTTTATACTACTGTATCAAAAGGTTCCTAGACTAGTTATGTTTAATAAAAAATAGCTCATTTACCTAAGTTTTTAACATCATCTCTTTCGAATAGTCACCTTGCACAGCAATGTTTCTGCACCTTTTGGAATCCAGCCTGGAAGTCGTTTTCTGTAAGCAAGTTGAAGATCTGCAGCTTGCTCTAGATCTTGATAACAGTGTTAAAACGGTGACCTTTGAGCTGCATTTTCATCTTGGGGAAGAGATAGAAGTCTGCAGGTGCTAAATCAAGTGAGTTCAGAAGCAATACCACGTTTTTGATGAGAAACACACAAGTGAAGAGAGCTTGGTGACAGGGTACATTGTCATTGTGAAGAATCTAATTCTTCATGCTCCACAGATCCAGTCACTTTCAACAAATATCCTCCCTCAAATACTTAAAAAACATCACAGTAGAACTCTTGATTGACAGTCTGGCCCTGCGAGTGTCTTCCAAATAGCTCATTATCTTCCAGGGACATTTCTCTGCTTTTGAAGTGTCTGTGCCAATCAAATATTATGTATGACCCATTACCTCATTGCCATAAGTTTGCCAAAGCATGCTCAATGTTTCTGTAGCAGACTTCCCAAGTTTAACGCAAAATTTCACATTGGCTCTTTGTTCCTGTCCTTGACAAAATCACTGACTACAGCATATGTATGGTCATAAAACACAAATTTCACAACTTGCAAAGTAAACACAGTAATGGCACTTGGCATACTGCCTCGTGAATGTCACTGCTATCTCTCTGTGCATGCAACCAGGTACTGCCATCTGTTGGTGTGCTACAGAACTAGTCCAGGAACTTTTTGATACCACCTCATTCTTTCAATGAATGTTTTTCCCCTTTTGTTGTAGAAAATTTAGAAGTTGGCTCACAGGAAAACAGAGATGCTAACCTAACATCAAACTTCTTTGTGGACCACCTGAAAATATGAGTATGAATGTTTAAAGAGGAGACTTGTAGTGTTGTAAAACAAAGGAGAACTATAAACCGATCTAGTAACATTACTAAAAATGGCCTGACTATTTCTCTGCAGGTATATAGGGGTGGAGGAAAATATTTTCTATGAAAAGACTGAAATGGAATTTATAAACAGATTATATAAAACCAGAATAAAGAAAATGTTTCTCATAACTTTCTACATACAATAAATCAACAACCCACAATATATTTGCTGTACCCATGCTCATTTGAGTTATGAATGTTAAATCATTCATGTTGTTATCCCATACTGGAAATTTCCACATCAACAGTAATGCAGATCACCTCTAAAATGAAAACAAGATGGTAGTGTCTGCATACATGAAGCCAATAACATTATGACAATTGGAAAAAAGCTTTATAGAAAGTATTCCTTGATCAAGGATTTACACCCAAAGAAGTTGCACAACTCTACTGCAATAGGTTGTCAGAAGAGACCAACAAAAGGTCGTGAATGGTTTTACTCTCAAGAAGGCTTAAAAAGTGATTGTGACACAAGAATTATCATTCTTCAACTTTGAAGGATATACTTTTGCAATACAGGAATAGGAAATAATCATAAAACACCTGATGTGCAAAAGGGATTGGGAGCCACATAGAGATGACAATCAATGCAAGCTTTGAGGATGTCTCCATATTATAAATAGCAGTCTGAAATGTCATTACAGTATTATCTACCTGTGGGCCATGATGTCTAAGGCATGAAATAAAGTTGCTCTTACCTCAAGTTGCAATCAGTAACAATCACTCCTAGCATCAGACAAACCTCACAGTTGTAACCACATGTAATCTCTCTCAACCACTTCACCAGCCAAGACCACTACACTATGACTGCTCCCAGCATATGATTTGCCCTTGCTGCAGGCTCCATATGAAAGAGGCTGTCTTCAACCTGTTGCATCCTGATGTGATGTCATCACCTCCCCCTTTTCTGGTCCTTCATGACATCGCTCCTTCTCCCTTCCAATCACTCATCCTTCCTCCACACGCACACCCTGATCTAAAGATCACTGCTTCTCTATTCCATTTTGTAATCATCCATCTATTTGGTGTATGGGGCGCTGGGTGGGGCGGCATTCTTTTGAGATTTCTGTAGGGTCACTGGACTGGCTTCTCTCTTTCCTTCATCTTTGGAAGAGCTAATCACCCTTAAAATATCCAAGACGTGACATGGCATTCCATCCATTGATACATTATTCGGAATACTGTTCATGGTCATCCTTCCTTTTTCCCACTGCATTGTGCACCAAGCATTTGGGAGCTTCACCCACACTTTATCTCCAACTTGTACAGATGCAACCCCTTCCACCTCTGGCTGCTGCGGCACCATGCTCAGTTGTCTCCATTTGTACTGGAGTATGGCCCTTTGCAGGACAGACTCTTCAGTTTGTCCTACCCTGGGTGACATGTACCAGAAGACTGCCTCCATGGGGGAGATTCAACCTTTCTCAGCCATAGCTTTGATTGTATGATGGTGCTGTTCCACAATCCCATGGTACTTGTATGCAACTCTGAAGAAGCATCTTATGTTCCACCTTCCAAGCATCTCACTCAGTTGCTCTGAGTAAAAAGCTGTGCTATTGCCTGTCAATAGATCATCTACAGGACCCCTTTCCAAGAACACTGCATTCAGCACTTCTGTGATTTTAGCAGCAGTCTTCACCCTGATTTCTCTCCATATAGTTATCTGCCCTGGCCCTAAGTTGACCATCAAGAGGTATACCTTTCTCTGATAGTGTATCACATCAATGGCTAACCTTTTCCAGTCTTCCTCCACATGAATCTTTCCTGTTTCATGTGCACTGGGTGCAGGGTTGATGGATTGGCACCTGTTGCAATTCCCTACTACCTTCCGAACGCTCTCCTTGGTGACATCAGGGTTGACCATCCTGGCCAATAACAATGTCCTGTCGACACCCATGTTGTGCAGCCTCTTCAGTTCTGTGCCCTCCAGCCAACAAACTGCAGTTACTCCACTCAGAACATACCCTGCTGTTTCCAACCAATGGTCTTTTACTCTGGTTAGAACATCTGCCTTATTCTTTTCCGAGGGCACAAAAACCACATGCAACACCAGGATGAACTCAGCAGTTAGTGTCCTCAGGATAACCAGGTGATGCTTAATCACCATTTCCATGGCCCCTTTCATGTAAATCCTTCTCTGGCTGGTAATCAATGATACCCACCAGGTGCACTATGATAGAATCAGTCCAAACCTCAACAGCTTGTAGTTACCATCTCAGCACTAGGTTCATGCCCTTTAATACAGCATCCAGTCCAGCTACATTAATACGTAGTCGTTCTTCTTCCTAAGCCACACTATGTCTTCCACCTCAACACCTCCTATTTCCAGAAGGATTCTCAACACTATACTGCTCGCATCACACCACACAATCCCATTTTTTTTAATCAGGCACATACCAACTGCCCTTCACAGGATCTTCCACTCACACTCTCTCCAAGACCTCTTGCATCATCACAATCATCTTCTCTCTCATTTTATCATTCCAGTTCACTACTTCTGCTCACCTTTTGATATAGCGACATGCTGTTCGGTGCCATCCTGCAACACTAGCTTCCCATACATCGAGACCCACTAGCTTCCCATACATCGAGACCCACTAGCTTCCCATACATCGAGACCCACTAGCTTCCCACACATCAAGAAGAGCCCTTGCCTGATCATATCCTGATTTAGGTCTGGGATCTCATTTCCTTTGTGAAACTTATCGTTTGTCAGCTGAACTACAGCCATCAAAGGCAGCATACCTGCTTTATCTCTTTCAAATCTGAGCCCCAGCACTATACCTCCTTCTGTAGCCTCTGGCAGTTTTGTTGTAAATCTGAACCTCCTAAGATAATTCCCAATGTACTCTGCCAATACCACACTCTCATCTACTAGGATGTCCTCAATATATTAACTGCTCCACTTTGGCCTCTTTTCACAAAACTGCCTTGAAGATCTTCACCATAATCTTCAGCACTGAACTCAGGCTAAAACCCAGTCAAGTTAGTATGTTCTGCTGCTGTACTTCACTAGTTGATACCTCCACAACTTCTCTGACATGTGGGGGCTGCAGATAGGCTGACTTAATGATTGTAGTTGCTCCCCTCATTCTCCTCCACTCTTGTAGGGTTTCCCCACATACATTCACTGCCTCACCACCCATATGACAGGACACATGCTCATTCAAGTCCAGCACCAGTCGAAACTTATCGTTTGTCAGCTGAACTACAGCCATCAAAGGCAGCATAC
Organism: Octopus bimaculoides; assembly: GCF_001194135.2. Classification (NCBI taxonomy): domain Eukaryota; kingdom Metazoa; phylum Mollusca; class Cephalopoda; order Octopoda; family Octopodidae; genus Octopus; species Octopus bimaculoides. The sequence continues at coordinate 74,544,208 of NC_068988.1, forward strand.
CACTTGTCACCTCTCCTCTCCATGGCATCAAAATACCCTCCTCTATCCATCTGTTCACCTCTCTCTTGAACCCAAATCTGGTTTCTCCTTTCAGGGCGTGCTCATAGCAACTCGCCCTATTTCTCAGAACAGAGGATTCCCCTTTCCAATAGTACTCCACCATCCATCTTTTGCCATTGAGCTCAGCACAGAAGTCCTCATCTTCAATTGTACCTATAGTATCCCCTCTCTCTCTGCCGGTAACCTGTCATTCCTACAGCCTTCTTCCTCCACTCTACACTCACAGCATGCAGTGCACCACTCACCAAATTTTACTCCTGCCCTGCCAACCATCATGCTACCAATCATGTGATCACATTCATTCTGACCATTACATCGATGCTGTCCACCACTTCATCAACTACAATTGCTTGTAGCTTCAATACTGACCCCTATAACTCCAGTTCCACTTTGCTGACACCCCTACATTGGACCTCCCTGCCATCTACTGCACTGAGACCGATGTTTCCTCTTCAGTTCTCAACCATTCTTGTGGTTACCAAGGTGGTCATACAACCCATATCCACAATGGCTTGTGCTTCCCTCACCCGCACC
>NC_068988.1:74544811-74547127 GCF_001194135.2 Octopus bimaculoides
TCCAGTTCCACTTTGCTGACACCCCTACATTGGACCTCCCTGCCATCTACTGAGACCGATCTACTGCACTGAGACCGATGTTTCCTCTTCAGTTCTCAACCATTCTTGTGGTTACCAAGGTGGTCATACAACCCATATCCACAATGGCTTGTGCTTCCCTCACCCGCACCAGAAGCCTTACTACAGGCAATGATTGGTGGTGTGCTTTCAATTGGTTGTGGGGGGAACCAGCGGCACAATAATTCCTCTCTCCACATTTCCCTGTTTGCAATAGTTCTCTATGTGCCCAGGCTGGCCACATTAGTAACACACTACCATTGGTTTTGGTTCTGTGCATTCCCTGACCATGTGTAGACTTTGACACCTAAAGTATGGTCCCTTAGCCATTCACCTCACCATACTCTTGTTGTTGCTGTTCACCACCTGCTTCTTCATTCTACTTGTATCTGCCGTCACTGTTGTCACTGCATCATGTGTTTTGTTTTGCACCAACACTTGCATCTTATCTACCATTTCTCCCACTGACATTGTTTCAATGTCTGACATCTGCTGCATGTGTAATAAGATATGATCAGGGAATCTGGTCACAAAAGCCAGCTTCACCATCTGCTCCAACGCCACTCCAGTAAACCCTGCTAAGCCAGCCAACCTTCTAATCTTGCTCACATAATCATCTATCGACTCTCCCAAGCTTACTGTAGGCTTTGTACACGTCCTTTAGATGCTCTTCAATCTTTTCAATTTTCTCCTGGTCCACTTCATCCATTTCCAAGTACAGATTCAGTGCACTGCCTTCTAAGTACAGAGGCATAAAACTAACCACCTCTTATCTACCTAGCAGCTTTACCATGAGTCTTAACTTTTTTATCCAGGCCACCACGTCACCTTACCCAGTAAGCAGTCTTCACACATCCCTGCTGATTCTGATTTTTGTGGCCATCGTATATTGGCAATTAGAAAGGCAAGAGCACAAAAATGAGAACAAAAATTTGAAGAAGAAAAACAACAGAAAAAATATAACTCTCAGATATATCTGCACAACTGGTAACAACATGCTAAAATAGCTTGTTGTAAGGCATAAAATAAAGTTGCTCTTACCTCAAGTTGCAATCAGTGACAATCACTCCTAGTATCAGATCATAGGAAAACCAGTCTGATCTCATAGTTGTAACCATGTTTAAGCTCTCCCAATCACTTCACCAGCCAGGACTACAACTGCTCTCAGCACATGACGTGCGCTTGCTGCAGACCCTGTAAGAAAGAGGCCGTCTTCAACCTGTTGCTTCCTGACATGATGTCATCTCTTCCTCTTTCCAGTCCCTTTGTGATGTCACTCCCTCTCCCTTCTGGTCATTCATCCTTCCTCCACAATCATACAAAGCAATCTATTGAATGGATAATCCTGAGTTACAAATATAAGAATCTAACTAACTGGTACTCCGTCAGTTATGACAACAAGGGCTCCAGTTGATCTGATCAACAGAACAGCCTGGTCATGAAATTAACATGCAAGTGTACCCTTAACATAATTAACAGACATGTGTACTCTTAACATAGTTAACGGACACATGTACTCTTAACATAGTTCTTGGGGAGAATCAGCATGACACAGAATGTGAAAGGCTGGCCCTTTGAATTACAGGAATCCTTTTTGCCAGCAGAGTTGACTGGAGCAACATGAAATAAAATGTCTTGCTCAAAGACACAACACATCACCAGGAATCGAACTTGCAACCTTACGATCTTGAACCAAATACCCTAACCACTAAGCCACGCACCTTCGCTATAAGAATCCACAATGATATAAAGGACATAACTACACAGAATATGGAAGAATACCTGTAAAATGTTCCTGTCAAGATCTCGATGAAATGCATGCATAACAGATCAGACATAATGGTTTGGGACAGAGAAAAAACGATGCACTGTAGTGGAAATCACTTGCCAAGCAGGTGTGAACATAATGATTAGTGCAAAAAATGAACATGTAAACTGATGCAAAGTCTGCACAATTACTCCATCCAGACTATTATTTTAGATTTCCATCAATAACTATTAAAGCACTTGGTTACAGACTGCCTCACAAACAATCTTAAGATGTTGGGATTCCTCAAATCACAATTGGCATAGCTAATTAAAAAGCTACAAGTCATTAATGAGACCGACGAATTATGTAATACTTCCTTGTAAGTATATATAAGTAGACATGTAAGTGAAAATATATAGCCCTATCATGAAAAGGCATTCATACTTGCACACACAGACCGAACAAACATACATACATACAACATACACACATTCATGCTTGAACCCCCC
>NC_068988.1:74550437-74551499 GCF_001194135.2 Octopus bimaculoides
ATATATATATATATATATATATACACACACACATGCACACACACCACACAGATGGTTTGTTCATTTGATATATAGTACATTATTCTGGGCCAAATGAAAGAGAAAAGTGTAATGAAGGAAAGACTAGAAGAACACTGTGACCAGTGATGTACAAGAAGTTCTGCTCATTTAGATTTAAGTTGGGGGACCTCATCTTGCAATTCATTTTGGACTGGTTTCTACAGCTGGATACCCAACCTAATACCAACCACTTTACAGAGTGTACTAGGTGCTTTTATCATAGCACCACTGCTAAAGAAGTGTCTTGTCCTTCACAAGGTTGGAGGGTCATCACAACCTTTACGGAGTGTACAGAAGTGGCCATGTACTCTTAACAAGAGCAATAGTTTACAGAATATATATATATTATATATGTATATATACATATATTATGTACATAATATATACTAGAATGAAAAATACAAGCTAGGGATAACAATATTTTAAAGTATGTAATAAACTTGGAAAAATACAGGACAAGAAGTAAGCCTAAAATAAAAGAAAAGTGCTTAAATTATTGCAGCTAAAATAAAATCTGAATAGGTTGCCAATTAAATAAAATATTCAAATAAACCAAACTATTCATTACTGATCAACCATCTTTCACCCAAGAAGTAAGCCTAAAATAAAAGAAAGAGCTTAAAATATTGCAGCTAAATATAAAATTCGATAAAAATAATCTGATGCTTTATCATAAATTCCCATGTACCAAACAAAAATTGTTTTAAGATTTTTGAAATAGAGATTCATTTTTGTTTATTTATTATTAATACATTGTTATAAACATTATCCTTGTTTTCTTTCATTATGATTAACTCTATGACATCTACATTTATTTGAAGGAAACTTAGATTTACCTAACAGTAAAATGAACTGACAAACAGTTAAATAACTAAAAATTAAAATTTCAAAAGTTAAGTGAAATAATTTTGCTAAACATAAAATAAAGGAAACATTCAATAACTTAAATAGACTTAAATTTTACTACAGTCAAACATTTAATTTGTTTACCTAATTTCCTTA
>NC_068988.1:74551907-74556880 GCF_001194135.2 Octopus bimaculoides
TGAAATATTAATTTTTTAAATTAATATTTATCAGAAATGAAATTTTTTAAAAAGAGAGCAATAATAAAAAAAATTATAAAGCACTAACTATGAACTATGAGGAATCAAATGAATTAAGAGAGAAGGTCGACTAAAATAACAAAACAATTATAGACTAGATTTTCTGTTTGCCTTGTATTGACAAGTTGTCATTTAAGTATCTTTGTAATTGCAAGACATATATTTACAACTGACAATTAGTGGAAGCTGCATTGCTTTTTTTCTCTTTAATATATTTTTGGGGGATTAGCAAGAAAAGATATACCTGGTGGAGATCTTTCATTTGAACACAAATAAAGTATAGTTTGCTTTTCAAATAGCTTGAGATATTTTGAGTCAATCTTAGGGTTTACCAGTTTTTTGGCAACTTAAAGCTGCATAACTAAACTTGCCATGTGTTCAATAGTAATATTTATAGTTTGCCCACACAGTAAAAAGTGCACCAAAATCATACCACCTATGCTTTAAACAGTCATGTGACCACAAATAATTATCTTTTTCATTTTCACTTGCAAAAGAGTGGTGCTTGGATTTGCATCTTTTATACAGCATTCCTTTTATGTATGTTGTACTGTATAAACATCCCATTGGTTTTTTTTAATTTTGTTAGATATTTGCCTTTAATTCATCAATTTTCCAAGCCTCTTTCTTTAGTTTGCTAATTTCTTGGGGATTTTTTTGTTTTTTGTAATATATTCAAATTAATTTCCTGGATTAGCTGAAATTTACTTCCTGATAGTTGACTGTTGTCACTATTCAGCAGGAATACTTTCTCTTTTAGTTTCCCATTTTACTTCATTAAAAGGTCTATTTTCTAGTTCAAGTCTTTTCCTATCACATCCCTGCAACTGCTGTGAAAGCTTTTCTTTGACTTTGTGGAATGATTTGGCCTCCTCTACAAAGTTTTGACAAACATTTTGCAATTTTGACTCAACATTTTTTTTATCTCACAAACATCTTTCCATATTGACTTCTCTTTCAGAAAATTCCATTTCTTTACACTCTGCTGGCACCATCCTCCAAGCTGGTTACTTGATTGGGCGATGATCTCCTGGGTCAGTATGGTGCTTCACACTACATTGGAGCAGTAGTTCTGATTTCAGTGGGATCACTATCATCTGAAACACTTTCACTTCACCACCAGCAATAGTCTGCTTTACCACCTTGACACAGATTAAACTTCCTTTCACCCAAAGCTTCATAGAACAGAAGTCCAGTTGACACCCCATAGATACCAAGTAGTCCAGACCTAAGAGACAAGGATACTCAATCTTCACGTAGACTGAAAGCACAACCTTTTGTTCTGCAACTTCAGTCAGAACATCGACTGGTCCTCTCAGTTCAGTATAATGCCCGGTAACACCACACAAACTGCCTTGATGACTCTGGAAGGTCTTGATGCTCACAAAAGTCTGCTCTGAGGCTGAATCAATCACAAGGCAACACTTCTGGTTGTCAATTCTACCATCGTGGCATTCTGGTTGTCAATTCTACCATCCACTTGTATGCTGTCAATTACAGTCTTTTACATCTACTCAGGATTAGGGCTTCTTTGGAATATTCTGCTGGTGGTTGCCCCTTAACACCTGCCCCTTCTAGTTTTCCAACTCTCCATTGTCTTTTGTTGTCTTTTTACTGTCCTTCTTTCGAGTAGGGCAGTCAAAACTGAGATGTCCCTTTTCACCACATGTCCAGCACTCTCTCCTAAGTGTGAAACTTTTACTACCATCCTGCCTTTCAAGCTGTAATAATCTTGTATCTTGTATCCTGGCTACCCACAGTGCCAACAATTTATTCCAATCATCTCTTTTTCTTTCTTTTTCAAACAGCTTTCTCTTTTATGTCCGACCTTCTCGCAGTACCAACAGTTTTCACTAAATTTTCCTGCTTCACGTACTTGTCCCTTCCTTGCTATGAATATGGAACTGTAGTCCACCTGGAATCTTCCTGTGCTAGATGTTACATATGACTCAAATTCTAAAAGTCTAGCCAATGCCTCTTGCATAGTATTTAGCTGTCCTTGTATCACTTAAACTTTGAGCTCTGCACTGCCCAAAGTGTCGATAAACTGCTCTTTCAGAAGAGCCAAAAGTTCTTAGGCAAGCTGTTGTAGTAATTCTCTTCTAGCCCTTACACAAGTCTGAAATCATATCCTGTACACTTCACTCAGACACAGTGCCATATCTTCTCTCTAAAAACATAGTTTCGTTTAGAAATACCTAAGATATTTTAAGTCAAAATCAATTTTAGGAGTTACTCACCAAACTTTTGGCTACTTAAAACTGAATAACTTTTTTCTATCTATTATATTTTGGCGAGATCTTCACCAAAAGATTCTACTCGTTGAGTTCTTTTAAACAGTCATAATTAAAGTATAGTTTTTCTGTTAAATAACTGAGAAATTACAAGTCAAAGTAAATATTAGGCATTACTCTCCCATTTTTGGCCCTACATTTTTTATTGTAATGTTTTTTTCTACTGAACCGAATTTCGATTATTTTATGTCAAAATGTAGCTTACCACTGGTCCATCATAGTAGTAAAGCGTCAAATTGTCTGCAAGTGAGTAAAAGTTGACCTAAAGGATATTATTCACACACAGCTATGTGTGAATGATATGAAATGCAAATAGTATATACATTACCTATTTTATATATACATATATTACATATACGCATATTCATGGCTGGCTTATATAACATAGAATGTATATACACTGAATTTAGTTTTAACCATATTAAGGAGTGGTACAGTGGTGGGTTTTTGGTGAGTAAGATTGAGTTCTGTCTAGCATTCCTAAATTAGAGATGAGTTCATAATGTGCATTATTAATTTCTGTCAAGGCACTGTCTTGGCATGCCTGTAGTTAGCATTCAGTTCTTTACTCATTATATCATGGTAAAGGTCCCATGGATTAAATGTTTCCTGTTTTATCAGACAGGATATGTAGATCTGATGTAGACTGTAATCCTGATATTTTTCTGCCATTTCTTCCTGGAAGGAGTTAGTATAATGAGAAGGCTTCAGGCTCTTCACCATGTTCATCAAGTACTTCTCGAACTTAGTCAGTGTAGGGTTGAGCTGTGGGTTTTTATAGAATTTAAGATTGTAAAAGTCCTCCTTTGTAGCATTTATATGAGTATCATTAATGTGGCATTCGCTCTTATCGGTCCTCATTTCTACGTTTATCAAAGAAGAAAGCTCTCCATCTGAGCCTATTAATGTTTTCAGTCGTCTTGTGCAGGAGAGATTCCATATATTTATCCTGAAAAGGAATTGGTATGTTTTTAGTTGAGATGCCCAAAAATTGATTTTTCATTTTGTATAGTCTATATGTAGTGCTCCTAAGAGCTATTTTTATATTATCAAGTATGTCATAAGAAAGTATGGGCTATTTATGGAATGCTCATAGAGAGCCAATGCAAAAAAATACAAAGTAGTGGAAATTGAAAGCACAAATTATAGGCAGTCAAACAGATTCCCGAACACATAAATGAAGATATTCAATCAAAGTAATTGAATCATATATATTTATACACATCAACATAAATCATGCATGTACAGGCATAAAGATTTTCCAAGAATATAAAGAATAAAACCAAACATTCATAAAAATATAGAAGAAATATATAAACATATAAAAATACATATAAAATTACATATAAATAAAGATTACATGTAAAGAGTTATGTGTGATAAATATAGGAGGTGCAAAATAAATGAGTGGTTGATAAATATAGGAATAAAAACATCAACCTTCTAAATGGCAAACCACCTAAATTGTCTAAAAATTCCTCATACATCTAGAATATAAGATAGAAATTATGCAAGATATCAACGTTAAGAAAAATAGATAAAATACAATCCGAAAATAGGAGGGTGTTCCATCTACAGCTGTTTCAGGAGTACGTTACCAGTCATGGTTAAAAATTAAATACTCCATATATGCAATGTCCCCATCATCAGAATGATGTCCGCCTTGGTGGCTGCCATCATACTAATAAAGCAGAATCAAGAGCTCCTAATAAACCCATTATTATAAACTATATAAATCCTATATTAATTCTTTATATTATAAAAATAGTATTAGATATATTAGCTTAAATTTTAAATTTCAAAATAATTTTTAAAATAATTCAAAATAGTTTCTTGAGCCCAATATATATAAAATTCTTAAACTTCACACCTAATCTATGGCTTTTGAATTCAAAATTGACACTACTTCTGGGTTTTTGTATGAACTAATTACATCTTTATTATTAACATAATAATTAGGCTAATATTGATATCTATAAGTTTTCCATACTTAGTATATGTAAAACAATACTGATGCTTTATTCAGAATAAAGAAAAAGCCCTGTTGACCTAGATGCTTAATGTTAAATTCCCCAACATTATGATAGTAGTAAAAAAAACCCAACCTAAAATTGTGCTGCCACTCTGACCAGAGAAATCTTTATAACCATTTCCATGTATAATGCTTACACCTTCCCTTTCTTTAAAAGTGAAAGGTTGATTGCCCCCTTATACTTCGAACCACTAGATAAGAGATAAAATCAGAGACAGTCAGAATTCTACCTAGAATTAATTACTAGCCTGCTAGCCTTGGCTATGTCAAGATTGATTTTTATGTATTCTTCTACCCACTTAGATTTTAAATGTTGTCACAATAGTAATATGTTCATTCTGCTGTAATTTTCTATATTCTTGTGCTTCTGAAGATTGCTCTGCATTTTGCATTTAATGTAATGCTTGCATTACTTAAATAAATAGAGTAGCATGAAATGTCCGTACTGCAATAACCTTTAAAATCCGTGCTGCTTTTTTTATTTTTGATCACCTTATTTTTGGAATTATTTGGGTAATACCATACTATATTCTGGTGCCTAAACTTAAGTACTACATTCAATTTTGAATCTAAATCTTTATATATAT
>NC_068988.1:74556960-74562280 GCF_001194135.2 Octopus bimaculoides
TATATATATATATATATATATATGTATGTATGTATGTATGTGTGTGTATATGTTTGTGTGTCTGTGTTTGTCCCTCAACATCGCTTTACAACCAATGCTGGTGTGTTTATGTCACCGTCACCTAATGGTTCGGCAAAAGAGACCAATAAAATAAGTACTAGGCTTACAAAGAATAAGTCCTGGAGTCGATTTCTTCGACTAAAGGCGGTCAAATGACTGAAACAAGTAAAAGAGTAAAGAGAAAGAGTAATAGTAACCTGCCTTATGGCCTGACATGGTCCATGATTGTGAGGGCTCCCCCATATGGTAATGGTTCTGATAGATGTACATTGTGTGTAAGGGAATCATATATAATCCTTAAATTATATAATGCTATTTTGTTAAAAGTTTTCAGAATCGATCTCCTCCTGTAGCCATAAATTTCCCTCTACATTTCTAAAAACCTATAAAATGAGATCTACTAGAATAATGTTTGTAGTAATAATTATGATTCTCCAGTATTTGGATTCTTCCACTCATAGCAAATGTGATCATTTGCATACAAGCTGTAAATCATTTTATTAAGAACTCTTGATTCTGCTTTATTAGTATGATGTCAGCCACCAAGGCGGACATCATCCTGATGATGGGGACATTGCATATATGGAGTATTTAATTTTTAACCATGACCGGTGATGTACCCCTGAAAATGGCCATAGATGGAACACCCTCCTATTTTTGAATCATATTTTATCTATTATTCTTAACGTTGATATCTTGCGTAATTTCTCTTTTATATCCTAGATGTATAAGGAATTTTTAGATGATTTAGGCGGTTTGCCATTTTCAAGGTTGACGTTTTTATTCTTATATTTATCACACATAACTCTTAACATGTAATCTTTATTTATATGTAATTTTACATTTACTTTTATATGTTTTTATATTTCTTCTATATTTGTATGTATGTTTGGTTTTATTCTTTGCTCCCTTTGAGAATCTTTACGCCTGTACATGCATGATTTATGTTGGTGTGTATAAATATATATATTTCAATTACATTGATTGAATATTTTCATTTATACATTCAAGAATGCGTTTTCAATTTCCTCTAATCTGTTTTTTTTTTTGCATTGGTTCTCTATGAGCACTCCGTAAACAGCCAATACTTTCTATAACATACTTAATATTATATACACACACACACACACATATGCGCACACACGCACACACACACACACATACACATACACATATTGTTTACTGATACATTATAGGAAAGATCAGCAACAAAAGAGCCACTCCTAGTTGTAACTATCAAGGCACTGAAGCTTGCCTGCACCATCAAGCACATTTTTGAAGCCCAAGTTATAGCAGTGCTCCAACACCAAGTAATTGAGAAAAAAAATTAAGTCAATTTATGTCAAGACAATTTTAAAAGTTGTTATGCAATCCATCAGTCTTCTTTCTGATACATTGATGAAAATAAAGCCATATATGGGATCTGAAGACCAACTGCATACCACATACAATCAAGTGGAGATATCTATGCCATATATAAATGGATTGAAGAGATGCAAGTTATGAGTAACTGAAAGATTGCACTTTCTTTTTAGATTCAAGAATTCTACCACAGTACTTAATTCCAGATTTGAAATTTTTAGTAAATGCGAGCACATGGACAAGTTTCTTTTCTTGAACTGGAGGACACCAACCTCTCTGGGTTGAGTAGCTATCTCATAGTCTTTGATCTCTTTTCCATCATATTATTCTCCACCAACTACATTAGTTATGATTTCTATAGACAAAGGGGATAAAGATCTTTGTTTTTTACTTTTCTTTCTTCTCATTCTACTTTTTGCATAAACTCTCTTCACACTTTTTTCTCGTGTTTTTTCACAGACCAGCATCCTGGTTTTCAAATACACCTAACTGTATGTGCTGAGCTTGAAAGATTCTTTGGAGATGTATGGCAGGTTATATAAATCTGCCAAATTATTGTATCTCAACAGTATGAACTTCTCTTTTAAATGGTGTATATTAAATGATATATGAGGGGGTGCTGAAAAGTTCCTGACTTTGGGTAAATGAAAATACAGGAAGATTAGTTACCCTGTGTGCATATATGAAAGCAGGGTATTGTAGCCACTCTGTCTTGTTTGTCTGTGCATTTGCAAAATTATTGGAAAACAGGTGAATGGATTTTCACTAAATTTGGCAGAAATACATGATTGGGTAAGTGGCTCAAACTCATTAAATTTTGGTTTGGTGAATCAAAATGCATTTTTTTTTTTGTTACATATGCATAAATGATAAGCAAGGGAAATAACTCTTGATGTCATTTTGCTGAAATATGAATTTGTCTTAGATTATTGAATTAAATTTTATTTTATCCTTGTGTGCGCGCAGTGTATTCATCTGGTGCCTTTTTCTTTCATTAATTATGATTTAATTCAACATATTCCTCTGTGAGATTCACACAGTCCTTCAGTTTTTCTAAACCCTGCAAAAGAACTCAGAAAGTTGGATCACCAACCAGGCCTTTCACGATACTTTTAAAGCCAGGAATTTTTCAGTACCCCCTCCTATATACACATACAAGGTGGTATAAAAAAGTTCCTGGACTAGTTCTGTAGTGCACCAACAGTGGTAGCACATGGTTGCGTGCATAGTGAGAGCTAGCAGTGACCTTCATGAGGCAGTGCGCTGAGTGACATCACTGTTTTTACTTAGCAAGTTGTGAAATTTGTGTTTTTGTGATCACACTGTAGTCTGCAATTTTTGTCATGGACAGAAAGTTGGAAGAAAAAGCCAACGTGAAATTTTGCATTAAACTTGAGAAGTCTGCTATAGAGATATTGAGCATGTTTCAGCAATAAGGCAATGGGTTATACTCAATGTTTCGAGCGGCATGGGTGCATCAAAGGCATGATAGTCTTAATAAACCTTTATCGGCGGTGATATGACATCATGGTCATGTTGGCCGAATAGGTATAATTATCAGTTTCCCTTTGGTTAAAATTACTGCTCATATTTGAATTCTAACTTTCGTCAAAGAGAAATATTTCACGAAATACGGTTCTTGGAATTCAGATATCAGCAGTTATAAAAACCCAGATTTTGGGGAAATAAATCAGTTGTCCACTTGATTCCACGACACTCACTTTCCTGAGATTTGGTTATTACAATGCTAAGTCTTTTGTCTAATTCAACAATGTTATTTTGAATTGTTGTTTAAAATTATTTCTAGCTTAGTTATGAAAGATTAGTTAATATAGTTTTTATGTCATAAATTTTCTACAACAGTCTTCTTTTGACTTCTCTTATAAAAATATATTGTAAATATTAAATGTACGTAAATAAATTAATCTAGTAAATGATTTCTTTATCTTCATTTCTTCAAACTGTTGATGAAATCTATTCCTGTAACAATTGAAACTGTTATTATAGTGGTGAAAAAGAGTGAGCTTATTTATATTCAAAATATATGTACATTCAGCATCCTGGTGTATGTAACTCACCACAGTGTTTATGTAGTTTGAGCTAGAATTTATGTATGGTAATAAAATACATATAATTAAGTTGTAAATGACAGATTTATCACCACAGATTCCTACTAAAGAAATATTTTTATTCATTATATTTTCAAATCGAACACGTTATAAACAGATTAAATAAATTATCTATCAGGTCATTCCAAAAGTTCTGTCCGAATTTTGAATAAAGAAAACAAGTGATCAAATGTTATATTTAATTGAAATTTAATCATCAATGTACTTTCCCTGATTATCTATGACTTCCTTCCATCTATTTACAAGCTTTTTAATCCCATCAATGTTCAACTCTTGGTTTCAAAGCAAAGAACTCTGAAATGTCAGTTTCGACCTCCTCCTGGTTTGCAAAAGTTATGTCCCCCAAATGATTCTGTAAACTACGAAACAAATGGTAGTCTGAAGGAGCAAGGTCTGGAGAATAAGGTGGATGAGGAATTTTTTCCCAACCAAGCTCTTCGATCTTCTGTGATCTTTGCAGTGTGGGGTCGCACATTGTCCTGATGGAACATCATTCGATTCACTAAAGCGGGTCTTTTTTTCTTCAAAGCTTCGTTCAAACGCTCTAATTGCTGACAGTAGACTTAAGCATTGATTGTTGCATTAGGTGGTAACAATTCAAAGTGAATTACTCTTTTGCCGTCCCACCAGATAGAGAGAAGAACCTTTTTCCCATGAAGTTCCCTTCTCAGTTGTGGTCGAGCTTTTTCCCTTTTACCAAACCACTGTTTACGAGGTTTAACATTTCGAGAGAAGATCCATTTTTCGTCACCAGTCACAAGTCTATCCAAAAAGGGTGTATAATGGGAGGCAAGGTTCTTGATATCGGCTGAATATCACCTTCTCCCATTAATTTCTTGTTCTTTGTGTTGTGTTGTTTTAGACTCCAGCAGTCGGGGAAAGAAGTCTTAGGCAAAACATAGGTTCTCAATCAGTTTTATTTACAATATACAAGGGTTGAAGTGCATTGCTCTCTGCAGCCATCTCAAGTGGTGTAAGTTCATCATTCTTCGTTACGCGGGCCCATTGCCTCAGGAGATACGACAAGCAGATTAGCCTAGAGGCCCAGCCAGTGAAGTATGTTCTGCAAGTGCTTGCAGTGAAAAGAGAGATAGAATGGATGCAGGAGAGGTCTCGCTCCAGTCTCAGAGATGGTAATGGTTGCCATGAGGTCTCATCCAATATGACGCTGACTGCTTGTGCCGCTACAGATGTAAACTCGGGATTTGTGGTTGCTTTCGGATAATTCATGAGGCACCTGTTTTCCAAGTTTAGAAACCTTTCCAAATTGTTGAAGATGATGATGAACAGTTGTATGGTCATCCAGCTGTAGAAACATTGCCAGATTAGATTGCAGCCCACTGGCTCTCCAGACCTCAGTCCAACCCAAGCCAGCATGGAAAGCGGACATTAAACGATGATGATGATGATATGTATACATACACATATACATACACAGCCAGATTTATAGGGGAACAAATGAGGTAATTGATCCCCCCCCCCCACCTGTGATGGGTAGTGGGCCCTGTAGACCAGGAAGCCCTCCACCACCTAGCTTGCATAAAGAGGGCCTTCCCTCAACACCTTAAAAGAAATCTACTTAAACCTTTATTAAAAAAGATTCCATTTTTGTCTCCACTTTAGTGACTCACCTTTGAAGTAGCTACAATCCAGTTATGCAAAAGCAGCTTAAAATAATTTGGGAATAAAACAAGCAGCTGGATTTAGAAAAAATAACAATGAAAAACAGAATGAACAGCAAGAACGAGAGCTTTCTGAAAAATATTCAG
>NC_068988.1:74562371-74563346 GCF_001194135.2 Octopus bimaculoides
TCAGGGTAGATGTTGTTTGACCCTGCAATTACCTGTCAATTTCAGGCTTTAAAACACAGACAAGCATTCACTCACATACAATACCACTCCCTAAAGTTCGTTATTTTGTTGGACATTGAAGTGTTTTGGTATTATAGTCATATTTATGGAAACAAAAGAAGGAAGACTGTTTGGCTTCCAAAATTTTGATTTTTTTAAAATTCAGTTTTGCATAACATCAATCCGCAGATAACAGTTTTCTTTTTATCATTCAGCTTTGGAATATGACGTTTCTTTTACTTGTTTCAGTCATTGACCATAGCCATGCTGGAGCACTGCCTTGAAGGTTTTTTTTTTTAGTCAAATCAACCCCAGGACTTATTTTTTTAAGCCTAGTACTTATTCTATCGGTCTCTTTTACCAAACCACTAAGTTATGGGGATGTCAACACACCAACACTGGTTGTCAAGCAGAGATGGTGGGAACAAACAGATGCAAAGACACACACACACACACAGATATACATACATACATATATATATGTACTACATGTGGTTAAAATGAAAAATGTAAATTCGACTTTCACTAGTATATATGTGCAAATGTATGTATATGGTCATGCAGCTTTGATGTTCATATGAGTATGTGTATATATTTGTACTTATATGCTTCACAATATTTGTGCTGAAGAGAGCAGTATTTTATTACTTTTAGCTAAAAATTGATCTGATATTCAATTAACTGGAAAGCTTTTTACAACCTGTGCTATAGGAGATATAAGGTGGCTTTTAGTGCCATTTGGCATTTATGTCTAATGTGTGGAGAGGTTTTCTGATCCCTTCAAAATAATTATGTATATAATTATAAATTATAGTATTTAGAAATTACCTATGAGGTTTTTATTACACACTGACCATTTGATAAAATCATTAAAGTGATTTTTATCCTTAATTCAATAAAGTATATATATATATATATATATATATATATATATAT
>NC_068988.1:74563459-74574615 GCF_001194135.2 Octopus bimaculoides
TCCTTCAGTTTCCATCTACTAAATTCATTCACAAGGCTTTGGTTGGCCTGAGGCTATAGTAGAAGGTACTTGTCCAAGGTGCTACACAGTGGGACTGGACCTGGAGCCATGTGGTTGGGAAGCAAATTGTTGTTATAGATATTTTTGTGTTACATTCACAAAACATTTCAGTGATGACAGTGATTTAGTACCTGTCACTGTTGCTATTCTTCAACTTTATTTTTCAATTAGTCTATGGCCACCAATTTTCTACTACTACTAAGACCTCCACCACCTAGGAGAAACATATCAACTCAAGATATTGAAGATGAAGAATCCTACTGACATGGATAGTGAAGTGCCATCTTGGGATCTAGACCAAGCCAGGTAATTTTTTGTCGGAGAAAAATAGTTATCCTTGTTCTGAACCCAGAATCTTGATGCCATTATATAAAAAAATGTAAAGGCAAATTGTCATTATTTTAAAAATTCAATGTTATACACTATTAATGACAATTGATAAGTAGCATTTGAGCAAGTGGATCCTGTATAGCCTATCAAAGAGTGCAGTTTACTGCTTTTACTGTGCTTTGTTGTCAAACCTCTGTGACAAGCTTTCCAACAAGGATGGTTTTAATGATTGGAAAAAAAGGTAGAGAAGAAAACAAAAACACATGAATAAAACCAAGGCCTGAGAGATTCTGCGCTGCAGTTCAATATTTTATGTAGGGAATACTCTCAGGGTGATAGTGAGTTGGAAAAACCAGTGCAGAAAAGCAAGAAATATTGGACTGAAAAATAGTGCTATGTTGTAGTTGTGACAACAATTCTAGCCTACAGAGGTAGTGAAGAGATCATAGGATCTAAATTTAATGGAAATTTTTGAGAAATTATGGAACCTATTGCACAATTTAATCCATTTCTAAGGGGTCACTTGAAAACATTTGGCAATCCCAGAAGTGGTTAGCACTCATACTTATCACTATAATCTATGAAGAAAACTGTTCTGTTGAATGCAAAATATTCAAATCATATTGTAACAGAATTTAAAATTGCCAAGTATTTGTCAGTTTCTGTAGGTTAAAGACCAGACCACACTCATATTGATCAGTGAACAGTTATTGTGCATTATGCTGTTTCTGTTAAGCCGATAGAAAGGTTTTTAACTTCCCTGCTGACTAGTTCTCATAAAGTGGAAGTACTAAAAGAAAAGAACTTAGTTATAATATCTGCTCCCTGTGCTATGCATTTATTGAATCTTGTTGGATATGATACTGCTTCTTGCTGTGTTGAAGTGATTAGCTATTTTGGTTTCATACAAAAGGTATACACTTTTTTTCCTGTATTGACTCACAGATGAGTAACTTTAATGAAATCTTTGGAAGGAAATA
Organism: Octopus bimaculoides; assembly: GCF_001194135.2. NCBI lineage: Eukaryota > Metazoa > Mollusca > Cephalopoda > Octopoda > Octopodidae > Octopus > Octopus bimaculoides. The sequence goes on from NC_068988.1 coordinate 74,564,830, forward strand.
AAAGAGAACTAGCTTTTGATGTCCTTGTCAGAAACTTGTTAGTTAGCAAGAGCATATGCTATTGAAGCCTTCCTATTGAGGAACTAGCAGCGAAGCTTGGATTTGGTCATTCAACCATTCATCGACACCTGCGTGACATCGGAAAAGTCAGTAAATTGAGTCAATAGGTTCCTCACAAACTTTCGAGTCTAATCATGCACAGAGAGTGAATGTGTGCTCTTCTTTGCTGTCATGTCTCATGAATGAATTTTTTTTTAACTGAATAGTAACTGGTAATGAGAAATGGGTTCTCTATAGAAACGTCAAGTGCCAAAGACAGAGGATAGGGAAAGGAGAAACACCGGCACCCCAGGCTAAAGAAGGTCTTCACCCATATAAGGTGTTGTTATCTGTCTGGTGAGATATGAAAGGTTTAGTCCACTTTGAACTTTTAAACCCAAACCAAACAATAACAAAGGAAATCTACTGTGAGAAGCTTCAGTGGCTCAAGTCAGCACTAGAAGAAAAATGACCATCTTTGGTTTCAAGATGAAAGGTGTTCTTCCATCAGGATAATGCTCGGCTGCATACAGCAAGGATGACATTTCAAAGGCTAGAGCAGTTTGAATGGGAAACAATGCCCCACCCACCATATTCACCAGACATTGCCCCATCTGATTATCATTTATTCTGTAGTCTTCAAAATCATTTGGCTGGAAAAAATATGAATTCTGTAGAGGTCAGAATAGTACTAGAAGAGTATTTTTCATCATGGACAAGTGAATTTTCGGAAAGGTGCCTTGCAAGTCTACCAAATAGATGGAAGAACATTGTAGAAAATGAATGAGTATATTTTAGATTTAAAAAAACTTTATCTTAATTTTGAAAAATAAAAGAAGTATAAAAAAACTCACATTATTTATGGGATAACCCAATATATATACAAATACATACATACACACACATATATGTATATACATGCATTTATTCTGTTTTTCAAGCAATCCCTTTTCCTTGAAACAGTTGGAATTTGCTGCTAGTCTTGAGGTGTCTCAGCAGGCTGTTAAGATATAGGGTGAAAAGTCGCTAATAACTTTCAACCCTGACAAGAAGAAACTCATACAAATGGGAGGAAGATAGGGATCCTGCTTCCTACTGAAAGACATGAGTTACAGCTGTGAGGTATCACATGGTGAGATAGTCAAACCAGTAGAGGATAGGTCTTCTTTGAAACTCCTTGGTCTTACTTGCTTCAGAAGTGATTCTCTAATTTAATTGGTCCCTCACTTGCTTCAACCCTGCAACTCATTACATTAAGCTGGTGTTGACAGTCTTAGTTATTTCTATTGTTATCACCACAGGAAGTGCTCTGATGAACTTTTTCTCTTTGTTCCAGATCACTTGTCTCTAAACTCAGTGTTTTTATCCAAATGCTGTTCTGCTTCCAGGTATAAGGAAGTCTTTCTATGGTCATAGCTTTTTCCTCGAACTGCCAGCATTTGGAACTCTTTGATAGTGTAAATCTAGGCCAAACACACTGTATAAATAAATAAATAAATATATATATATATATATATATATACATGTATGTATATTTTCTCCTTATTTCTTTCTGTTGAAGAGCGTAGCTCGAAACGTTAGACTTTCTCTATTCCCAAGCGTTAAACTAATACATCCATTTGTTGTTTACACCACCTGTCTTCATCTGTTGTTTTTTTCGTAAATTCTCCCATATATATATATAAAACCTGCTGAGCACATACAGGTAAACCATCAAAATAAACTCATTAATATACCAACTATTCATTATTCAATGTCTATTTTTATTCATCCAATTATGACACAATTCTATAATGTGACATTTCCTGACTCACACATTGTTTATCATGAAGCTTACGCCTATTCATCCAATCATGTGGCACTTAGTTGACTATCAGGTGACATTTTATTAATACATTGACTCATTTTATGGAGTTACTCTTTTTTCACTTCAGGGCGCTTGTTAGTACAATCATATTCATTTACATCATGGACAATTGGAATTAGTTTACCTTTTTACATTTTGTTTTGGAATTATTATCATTACTACATAACCTCTCTACTTCCAAAGAAATTTTCAAGAAAGCTACCTTGGCTAATAGTGACTTCAAAGATAAATTAACATGTAATCACTCTAATAATAATCAAAATATTAATAATAGATTTAGTGGCATCAAAGATAAAGTAGTACATAACCACTCTAGTATCAATCAGGAAAAAAAGAAACCTAAAAATAGGCCAAGGAAAATTATTTGGCTCGCTCCTCCCTTTTCCCTTAATATAAAAACTAACATTGGTAAAAGATTCCTGTCACTCCTGGACAAACACTTTCCAGCTACTCACAGATACAGGAAATTATTTAATAGGCGTTCTGTGAAATTATCATATAGCTGCTACCTTAATATGAAGAGTATCATTATACGTGGTCAATACCAAGAACCTGAATCCAGTTGCAACTGTCACAACCCAGGATCCTGTCCACTTGACCAACAATATACGACTAAATCTATCATATATGTGGAAGAAGTTACTGCAACCCTAAATAATACTACAACTGATAAGAAGACCTATTGGATTATGTGAAGGCGAATTTAAAAATCGCTAATTCAATAAGATAGCCCCCTTCTGATATAAGGACAAAAGTAAAGCTACTAAGTTGGCTAGCTACGTATGAACCTTGAAAGATAACAAAACAGTGTATGTGATTAAATGGAAAGTAACTGAGAAATCCATACCTTATGTGAATGGATCGAATAAATGTAGACTTTGTTTGGCTGAAAGAGTGCAAATCCTGTTCAGATCTAAGATCTCTAACTCTCTGTTGAACTCCAGGTCAGAAATTTTCAGTGGTTGCATGCATATGTATAAATATATTTTGAAGAACTGGAAAATTTTGCCTATTCCTGACTGACTTGATATCTTTCCAGCCTTATCATTCAAGGTCTAAGGAGGATAGCTCTTTATCTTTTTACATCTTAGTTTCTATTTTTTGTTGGTTACTGTCTGCGTTTTCTATATGCTGCCTTCAGTTTTTTCCCCGTTTCTTCTTTTATTCAATTTCTTTAGTTCGTTATATGTGGTTTGCGCCTGAAGAATATGTTTGAGTTTTCTTAACATATGAAAGTATTAGTAGCACTTTAATATATGTATTGTGACCTTTAAATAAATAATATATATATATATATATATATATTTATATACACAGACACTCTACCTTTCTCTCGCTCAGAGTGAAAGGTAGATTGTGCGATGCATTTGTGTGAACTGCCATGCTACATGGCAGTGAAACATGGGCTGTGGCTGCAGAGGACATGCGTAGGCTCAAAAGAAATGAAGCTAGCATGATCCACTGGATGTGTAATGTCTGTGTACACACGACAGTGTAAGTGCCCTGAGAGAAATGTTGAACATAAGAAGCATCGGATGTGGCATGCAAGAGAGACATTTGCACTGGTATGGTCATGTACTATGGCTGGATGAGGAGAACTGTGTGAAGAAGTGTCACTCCCGAACAGTTGAAAGAATCCGGGGTAGAGGTGGACCCAGGATGAGGTGGTCAAGCATGACCTTCGAACGTTGAGCCTCACAGAGGCAATGACGAAAGACCAAAACCTCTAGAGATATGCTGTGACTGTGAAGACCCGGCAAATAAAGTGAGTTCATGGCTGTATCCTACACCAGTTTCGCATAACCAGCCCCAGCCCATTCAAAAGTACCTTGGATTGTAGGGCGACCTGCTATGCTCGAGGAGACCTATTGAGTCAAGTACATCAACATCAAAACGAAAATCAAATGGAGTTGTAGTTGTGATACCCATGCCAGTGGCACGTAAAAAGCACCATCTGAACGTGGCCGATGCCAGCGCTGCCTTGACCAGCTTCTGTGCCGGTGGCATGTAAAAAGCACCAACTACATTCACGGAGTGGTTGGTGTTAGAAAGGACATCCAGCTGTAGAAACACAGCCAGATCAGACTGGAGCCTGGTGCAGCCTTCTGGCTTCCCAGACCCCAGTCAAACCGTCCAACCCATGCTAGCAGAGAAAACAGACATTAAATGATGATGATGATGATGACACACATCACACTCATGAGTCTCCCTACCCTTTGACAGGTTTTACTTTTTGTTCTGCATGGTGTCCAACAATCACACCCTCTCACCAAGCAAGTTCAGTGGGGTTGCCAGTTTAGTTGCTGATGACCCAACCAAGTAACAGTAGTGCTCAAAAGTGACCTGACCTGTCAAGGGGCAGAGGAACTCATGAGTAGTCAATGGCCATCCAACAATGTGTACCTAAGTATATATATATATATTATATACTTTCAAATTTTATATTATATTTTTTATATATTTGTTGGTTTTTATATTCCTTTTTATATATTTTTTATATTCATTGTATGTGTATGCGTGTGTTTGTGTTGGTATGTTGAACCACCAACCCTCAACCCATTGGTATATCAAGCCATACAATCATTACTTGATCTGCGACCAGTTTTCCAGCACTTATAGATCAGTTTCTGAGATGAGAAGTAAAAATGTTTGTATTGCTGGTGTTTCACAGACAAGGCTACCAGATTCCAGTCAGCTGCATGAAATAGTTAGATGGTACACTTTCTTCTGGACTGGTAAATCTGATGCAGAAAAAAAGGGTATCTGGTGTAGGTTTCACTATTAGCAATGATATTGTACATAAACTAGAACCCTTACTAAATGGAATTACTGATGGTCTTAAGTTATTGTGAATCCCAATAAGCCTAAAAAAATATGCTACATTAGTAATTGTATACACACCAACAGTTGATTCTATAAATGCAGATAAAGTTCTATGCTGATTTATGAATATTATTGAATTGGATTCCCAAACAAGATAACATTTTTCTCATAGGAGATATCAATGTTGGATCAGATTACCAAATATTCTTGGTAAGCATGGTCTTGGCAAAATGAACTCAAATGGACTCTTGCTACTATCTTTGTGCAGTGAGTTTGGACTTTCTGTCACCAATACACTTTTTCAATAGTCCAATAAAAACAAAGTTACTTGGTATCATCCTAGATCAGCTTATGGTCACTTTGATTGACTATGTGATTGTCGAAAGGCAAGATAGAAATGATGTTAAACTAACACATTTTTTCCATAATGCAGAATACTGGTCTCATTATGCTATGGTTTGTCGTAAGACCAAAGCCAATCATAAAAATTCATTAGGAGACTTGACATCTCAAAGTAGGTAACAAGGATTTTCTCACTCAAACAATTGATTAAAAGTTACATAATATTAGAATCACGGAAAATATAGAAGAATCATGGGGTCAACTTGGAAATATTATTAATGAGTCATCCAGAGAAGTTCTTAGGTTTTCATGCTATAAAACCAAGATATGTTTGATGAAAATGACAAGGTTATAAATGAACTGCTTCAAGAAATGTAGACTTCACAAAGAATGGGTTGTAGATAAGAACACTTCTACAAAGAAAAAGCTTTACAAGTCTACCAAAAACTCTGTTCAAACTAAACTCCAAAGCAACCGTGGTGGTAACAAAAGGCTAGAGCCCTACAAGAATCAGTTGACAGATATGACATGGACAGTCTTTATCAACATTTGAATGGGCTATTTGGTCCAAACAAAGAAAGATGCTCTCCTGTTCTTTCTACAGAAGAGAATCTTCTCACAGATCACAGTGACATTGAAATGTTGGGCAGAACATTTTAAGGGTGTACTCAACAGAGATATAAATGTAGACATGAACTCAATCAATAATATTCCCCAAAGACTCTCTTGCATTGGATCCATGTTTGGATGAAGTGAAAGTAGCAATAAAACAATCGACAATGGGAAAAGCTTCAGGAGAGGATAGTATTTCTACAGAAATATTTTGATAGATAAACTAACAGAGGTTATGGTCCAAATGTAGCAAATAGGAACTCTCAAATGGCAGTCAGTCTCAGCCTTTTGATATCAAAAATGGTGCAAAACGAGGTTGTGCTTTGGCACCAGTATTAGTTGCACTATTTTTGTAATGATGCTAGATTGTGCCTTTTCTGATGTAGAAGAGAGTATGTTTCTTGAATATAGGACAATGGGAAGCATCTTCAACCAACATTTCAAAGCAATGACTAAAGATGCATCTCAGACAATGAGACGCAGATGATTGTGCCTTAGTTGCTCATCCACTCGAGGACATCCAGCACATCATTAACAAATTTGTAGCAGTAGCCAGATATTTTGGCTTAACTATCAGCATGAAAAAGACTGAACTGTTGTATCAGTCATGTTCTGGTAACAATCTACAAATCTTGCCTAGCTCTGAAAAGTGTTGATGCTTTCACCTATTTGGGTTCTATAGTAACAAGTGTTGTTCAGCGGAAAAACTCTTAAACCAAATAGATCCAATTGCAACTGCAAATTTTGGAATAAATGCCTGTTGCAAGCTAATGACGGGAGGTTTAATGTAATTTATAAGTGCACGATCATTAATAAACTCCAAAATTCCACCAAGAAATTTATTGGAGCTACTACTAATTGCTCCAATGGATGTGTAATGTCAGTGTGCATACTCGACAGAGTGTAACTACCTTGAGAGAAAAGTTAGACCTAAGAAGCATCAGTTGTGGTGTGCAAGAGAGACGATTGCGCTGGTATGGTCATGTGGCAAGAATGGATGAGGATAGCTGTGTGAAAAAGTGCCACACCATAGAGGTTGAAGGAACCTGTGGAAGAGGTAGACCCAGGAAGACCGTGGATGAGGTGGTGAAGCAAGACCTTCGAACTTTAGGCTTCACAGAGGCAATGGCTAGTGACCGGGACCTTTGGAAATATGCAGTACATGAGAAGACCTGGCAAGCCAAGTGAGTGTATAATCTGTGGCCTCTGCCAGAAGTGTAGCCAGCTCACTTATTTGTATCTTTACTTCATTGGACACTAAACTCTGCTTGCGAAGACCTGTTGGGGTAAGTGAAATCGAAATTGTAATTGAAGCATATTCAATGACCGGCACCTGTGCCAGTGGAGCACTAACAGCACCGGCTGAGTGTGATCATTGCCAGAGCAGCTGTCTGGCTTCTGTGCTAGTGTCACGTAAATAGCACCATTTGAGCATGGTCCTTACCAGCGTCGCCTTACTGGCACTTGTGCCGGTGGCACATTAGAAAATCATTCGAGTGAGGTCATTGCCAGTGCCACTGGACTGGCTCCTGTGCAGGTGGCACGTAAAAAAACACCATTTTGAGCATGGTCGTTACCAGTACCGCGTGACTGGCTCTCGTGCCAGTGGCACGTAAAAGCACCCACTACACTCTCGGAGTGGTTGGCGTTAGGAAGGGCATCCAGCTGTAGAAACTCTGCAAGATCAGATTGGAGCCTGGTGCAGCCATCCGGTTCACCAGTCCTCAGTCAAATCGTCCAATGCATGCTAGCATGGAAAGCGGACATTAAACGATGATGGTGATGATATTCTGTGTATTTAAACTTAGTTAAATATGAAAAACATAGATCTAATTCTCTTGTGGAACATGTGCATTACCTTAGGAAAAAAGATCATACCACATAATATAGCTCGGTCCATTATTGACTCAGGGGATATTTTCTGTTTGGCTGCCACTTTTCAATTTTCTTCCAAATGATTTAAAATTTGGTGTATTGATGTAATTTTGTATGCTTATTATTGACATAACATTCATTTTTGCCATAAATCAATAAATAAATTTTGGATAATTTTAGCCAATTGAAAGCCACAGACATATAGGTGCCTGTTTCCATAGTAACAAGCCAAGTGTTGGGAACTCTAGTATAAGCATGTGTTTACAAAAATGAAAATGTGTGATTACAAAATATTTCTTTTGTTTAGGTTTTTTTTTTCTGCTCTTAAAACTACAAAATGTGTTGTTTACTCTTGTTTTGACATTAAATGCTTAAAACTAAAAATATGTCGTTTATTCATTTTTTAAAGTCATTTTTCACTTATTAAATGCTTAAAACACTTGCTATCATCACAATGTTGAATTATTGTTTTGTCAACTTATGATTGCAGTCACACACAAAATGACAGCTTCTGTTTTCTGACTAGGTAAAAATGATCAAACTTTAAACCTCTGTAACTTTAAAAAAAATTTTCTGGAGCAAGTGAATTAGGCCCTGAGATTCAGCATGAAAAATTACATCAATACACGAAATTTTAAAATTTAAAACAGTGCAGTCAAACATAAGTTTTGACTCAGGTCCCCCATACCAAGGCCAGCATGCTCCGTTGGTTATGTTTGGGGGAATCTATACAAATCATATCACATAACCACACACAATTATTAAACAAGCAGCATGAAGCCTTCTCTAAACTTGTCCATAAATATTTTAAATAATTTAAATTTTACAAGTCTTTTGCAATAAAACAACTACCTCATATTCTCATTGATATATAGTTTAGACATCATATGAGCTCACTTAATTAAATCAGAATATCTACATTATCATCATATCCTTTTATCTTTTATTTTATAGATTCTCATTTTTTCCATTAATTCATATTTACACATCCCACCTAGATTATAATTAATCAAATACCTATTCAGTTGCAACACTATTGTTTTTAATTGAACACCACCAGGGCTTCTTTTATACACTGGGTAATAATATATATATACAATTAGTTTAACTCACCAGATTTTTTTCAGATTTACTAATATGATATCTATTGTCCATTGTCTCTATATTTGCTTTATCCCTAAGCCCCATAATTTCACTCTACTGGAATTTAGTAAAAACAAAGTGTCATTTTTGTCATTTAAAATTTTTTATTTCTTTTATTCCCAACAGGCATACATATTCATTAGCACTACAAATATTTAAATTTTATTTAACATTATGGGTATCTATTTCTAGCACCATCATAATTAGGTAAGCCCTAAATCTCTCCTCACCTCTAGTCGTAATCACCCTATAATTCAAAATCTTCATTATCTTTTACAACCACTTTATTAACACCCTAGAACCATGGCCAGTAATGGTAGTCAGTAAAAGGATGACAGCATCTAACGCCTGCTATACTCCATCCTTTTATCAGTCTGTCTATGCACCTACTAACTTCTTCTGACTAGCATACACCCACTATACAGACTAATATATATCTACTTTAGTACATCTACTTATCTTTCCTCCACTCTATAGTATAATATTCTTACTAAACCCTCATTCAATCTCTATTCGAAACTGGAACTAGTAAATTCCACTATTCCTTGCCATGCATTACCATTAATCATTCTCATTTGAAACTGCTAATGGACCTTACCTAAAATTTAATTAATGTTATCAGTCTGAATACACTTGAGGCATGTTCAAACCAGTGAACAAGCTATTCACTGCTTTTATCAAAGAAAATATATCCCGTTTGTTGACAAATGGTGTATATACACCTATATCAGCTATATAACTTTATTATTTATTTGATTATGGAACTGCATAACACATATCTATTTCACTCTGATCCTTCCTTCATTTCTGACAAACAGAAAAGTACTAATATCCTGAATTGGGGATATTTCTTCATTTTTATAGTTTTCTGACATCATCCTCTCCAATGACAATACCAAACTTATGGTAACTCAATATCACGCTTGGCTTTTATGGAAGCAGCTGTAAGAGATTGCATCGATTTATATTCTCTATCTAAATCAAATGTTTTTGAGTGATGCCAAATGCTTTGCTTCTTCATTCTTTATTTTAATCTACATAATATATATATATATATATATATATATATATATAGTGTAGTATAT
>NC_068988.1:74576657-74605598 GCF_001194135.2 Octopus bimaculoides
GTGTTTACATCTCTGTAATTTAGCAGTTTGGCAAAAGAGACCAATAGAATAAGTACTAGGCTTACAAAGAATAAGTCCTGGGGTTGATTTGTTTGACTAATGGTGGTGCTCCAGCTTGATCGCAGTCAATTGACTGAAACAAGTAAAAGAGATATATACATATAAAGAAAGAGAGAGACATATATATGTACATACACATATACTCAAACTACTTTGTGAGTGGCTGAAGTAGAGAGAAAGATAGTAAATGATAGAAAAATGTAATATCTTATGGAGGTTAATAGATAAAGGAAAAGGGTTGGAAGGCAGTAGAAGTAAAACTGTAGGTAGGAAACACAGAATGGGGGTAGGTGTGGGGGGAATAAGGGTCAGAATTCTGCTTTAGGCATGCGATATAACCCTTCATAACTTTTTCATCTTTTGGAATTTGCAGAAAATTTTGGAGAATTTCTAGACATGGGAATTCACATGACTATGAAAAAAAAAAGAGTTTTCTTTAATATTTCAAAATTTAAAAAGAAAATTTTTTTTTCAATTTTTCACATTTTTCTTTTATCACAGACTAAAATACAGAGTCTGAATTTTTGGTTTAATCTCATCTAGGTCGTCCCATATGACACCCTTTTGACTTAAATCCTAGCAATAAGACATTAAATGTGTTTATAGGGAGGAAGATATTGAAAACAGTACATCAGAATGACAAACAAACGAGAAGGGTATGAAGTGGTCATGACATGTGCTAAAAATAACAGCTAAATAGCTCTTAAAACATGCACCAATTTTTTCTTTTTTTGATTTTGCATAATCATATGAATTCTCATGTGTAGAAACACAACTTTGCAGAAGTTTTTTAAAAATTCCAAACAATAAAAAAATAATTAGGGTTATATGGTGTGGTTAAAGCAGTGTTCCGCTGAATAACGTAAAAGTTTCATTACAGTGTGGTGGGAAGAGGTAAAAAAAAGAAAAAGAGGAGGGAATGAAGAAAAATATTTCTAAAGATTTCTTTAAAAGTACATACAATATTAAGTAGGGTCTGTCTTGCTAAAGAAGATTAAAGTTACTAGAACTGAAGTCTTAAATGTTTTGATACCGATCCACACAACAGCCATTTTGGTTTCAAAATACAGAACCAATGTGGCTGTTATGTTCCAAACAACAACTAAATATAGCAATAAATGAGAAAAAATGTTATTTTGCTCAGCTCCTCCAAATTCATGATTAGTTTGTAAAGATGAGTGTCTACTTCACATCTTTCTCACATTAGATGTGTCTTCCTCTCTCTCTCTTTTATATATCATCCCCACCACCTCTTTTATGTCTATAAATATAAATGACTGACATGTTTCACACACAAACAGAGTTCCATTTTCTAAGGAGGCTGGGGAACAAACAATTGGATATCAAAACAGTGTGACACCAAAATTAAAAAGGAAGTAGAAAACCACCTTAAGTCCTGACACTTAATGATAGAGAGAAGAGGAGGATCAAAACCCCTTTCCTTTGACAGAGGAGTGGGGAGTTCGTTTCAAGCATTTTGTTATTACAGAAATTGATGAATGTCTTCACATTCACAAGGTACATGCATATAGGAGGTAACTGAAACACATGTATCCATGAACAGCTACTCACACATTATTATTATTATTATTATTATTATTATTATTATTATTAAGGTTAAAAACTATGTGCACTTAACAAATGTGGAAACTTTTATCGGGTCACTCAACCTGCTAGACTGCAACCAAATCTCTCAAATCATATCATACTTTCTTAAATAAGATATACTATGTATGGATGGTTACAGCTGGAATATCTTTAATCACAGGTTTGCTGAATTAGGGTGGGCCTGGGATTAAACAACAACAACAACATGACAGATGTAGAGAATTTTGTTGCTTTGTTGGTGTGAGGTGGGAGGGGTTGGTTTCCAAGGTGGGAAGAGTCAGTTATTGCAGAGATGTAAAAGTGTCATAATTAAACAGAAACATTCAAGTTGAAAGGAGATTCGAGTTAATTTTGTGTCAATGAGAGTCAGTTCAGGTGTAAAAAGTTAAAAAAAAAGAAACAAATTGTGCCACAACAACAAGAAATGTCTAACATGCTTAGTCAATGTCTTTTATCATTTAACAATGGATAATGTTAATTAGTTTTGTTGTTTCCAAAGAACTAATAGTGAAGTTTTTTTTGTGGTGCCACAGATAAAGGAATGGAAAAGTTAGTCGTGAAAACAATGTTAATAAGTAAAGAAAGTAACTGTTTTTGGTAGTGAAACACAGAAGTAGTAAGAGAGGTTTAGGTTGTTTTTTTTTTTTTGGTTTGTTTTTCTTCCTTTTTTTATGAAAATGAAACAAACAGCTGAGACACAGCACTTTGTAATACATCCATTGATGGAAGCCAGTTCTGAAAAAGACAAAAAGAAATATATGATCAAATAAGAGCAACAACAATCACACAAAAAAAAACTCTACACCTTCCCCACCACTATCATGACATGATACAAAATCTGAGGAGTAGGAGGAAAACTTTATTAATCCCCAACATTGATCTGGTATTATTTTTATTGACCCCGCTGAAGGCAAAGTTGAATCTAGAACAGAAAGATTAAACAAAATACCACAAGGTAATGACCAATGTTCTACCAATCCTATAAATTATCCATGTCCAGGTTCTGCCAATTCAACTAATCTACCACTGATGCTCAGCTAATTCTACTCATTCGTCATCCTGAAATAAATATCTAAGCCAATGAAAGAGCTTCAGTCTTAATACATCAACCTGCTAGAAATAGCAGCCAAATCACTCTTTTTACAGTCTAACATTACATTCTAAATCCATGTGCAAATGGAAGATCAGATGGTGCTTGATCACAGATCTGCAGGACCAGGCCTGACATGGGGCTAAACAACAACTAATTCCAGCTCATAATTGTACATCAATATGCAGTGTTGTAATACTGACATGGGCACCAATCAATCTGCACAACAGAACACCAGTAATAGATTTGTTAAGTCCAAACCTATGAGTTGGAAGAGTAAAACTGTATCTACTAAGTTATTTGTGTAAACAAAGAGTAGCTATGAAGTTAAGATGCAAAACTGAACCAAAAACAACATGACTAACCTATTTGGGGCATCTAAATAGATGGCCAATATTATCTTTCTATGTAATGATCCACCATAGTACAGATGAAGGAAGTCTACAACACCTGTATGAAAGGACATATAGTATAGTACATAGGTGGCAACATGGAGTATAGTAGACAAGTAGACACATGGAGTGTAGTAAATAATTTATTTTTTTACTAGGATGGTGAGGAAGTTATCTTCAGAAAGGAGACCAAATCCAAATACTTTACTAGGGCCACCTGGCAGTGTTAAACGAAAATAGTCCATTTAACCAATCTCTGAATAGTATGTCTCTACTAGATGTGACTCACAAAATTTTCCTTAACCCAAAGCTATGCTGGAAGACACTTAACTCAGAGAGGGCCAAGGCTATCCACCCCCACCCCGACCCATTTAGTTTAGGAGCAAAAAGAAGGAGCAGAAGCACAGATGATGCCTACCTGACAAAGATGAAAGTTTAATGTGACTTTAGTTTCTCAGACATTTGGACAGACATCTGCAAAAAACCCTTCAAAAGATGGAAATTCTGGGGAAGAGAAAGGAAAATATGTTAATGATGATAATGTAAGGTGTCTAATGAAATGGGGAACATCACTCTTTATTCAGTCTTCATGTGAGATATATGAGACCAGCGGAAAAAATGCAGACCAAACAGTGAAATTATTAGTATTGTAGTGACGTCATTTGGTGCCAAAATACAGTCGCCATTACTGCGTTTTCATCCACGCATGCGCAGGGAATAGTTCCGAGGGAACACAGGAAGAGTCCCATGCGCATGCGTAGTTCGACTCTCTCAACATTTTCCCGTGTTTTATCCACCTCTTGCGTCGACAACTTCGTGAGCGAAGGACGTGTTTTGTATCGCTCTCTTCGAGACCCAACTAACTCGTGGCGGGAACAGCGGACAAATGATGGAACGACCAACAGCCAAATAACCATGCTGTATGAATCTACCGACAAGAACTGCCGAATATCCATGCTGTTTGAATAACTACATAAATAAATATTGTTATGTTTCTGGTTTAGAGACTGCGTTATCCGTTCTTAAATTTTTCCTTAAAGTTTGATGTGAGGAATTAGTTATTTAACCTAAAGGTTGAATAAAGAAAGATATTTCTTACAGTATGATCCGCTTCAGGAAGACAATATTTGTTTGCAGGAATATTTACATGTCAAACATAATTAGTGGAAATCATCATCATCATTTAACATCTGTTTTCCATGCTGGCATAGGTTGGATGGTTTGACAAGAGCTGACCAGCTGAAGGGCTATTCAGGTTCCATATCTGTTTTGGCATGGTTTCTACAGCTGGATACCCTTCCTAATACTAACAACTTTACAGAGTATACTGGGTGTTTTCGCTCAACACTGACATGGGTGCTTTTTATGTGGCACTAGCAATTACAAGCCCAGAAGATAAAGGATTCTCAGCTGCAGAAGACGAGCTTGTATGCAAGGACAACCATGCTTTTACTTAGCTTGACATGTCTTTTCAAACACAACAAACCGCCAGAAGTTTCAGTCTCTTGTCATCCCCTCGGTGAGTCCCAACATATGTAGATCCTTTCTCACCATTTCGTCCCACGTCTTCCTGGGTCTACCCCTTCCACATGCTCCCTCTACAATTAGAAATTGGTATCTCTTGATGCAACTGTCTTCATTCATACGCATTACATGGCCATACCAGTGCAGTCTTCTCCCTTGCCCACTACATCTGATGCTATGTATATTCAGTTTTTCTCTTAAATCACTTACACACTGTCATATATGCACACTGACATTATCCATCCAGTGAAGTATGCTTCATTTCTTTCAAGTCCTTGCATATCCTCAGTAGTCACAGCCCATGTCTCACTGCTATGTAGCACAGCTGTTTGTACATGGCATCATACAATCTGCCTTTCACTCTGAGGACATTAAGAAGGGCATCTTGTCACAGAAACCATGCTAAAACAAACATTTGAACTTGATACAATCCTAATCTATCAGTTCCTCTCAAACTGTTCAACCCATGCCAGCATGGAGTATAGACATTAAATGATGATGATGAAGATTAAAAAACACACCCTTTGGCATTGCCTTATAATAATTTAATACAATATGGTGTAGTGGAGATTATGTGACTTTGAAGTTGCTGCATTTTGTGATCTTAGGATTAATAAAAGGATAGAAGGCACTTACTTGGACAATAAGATAAACAACAGCTAAATATGCTCCAATGCCAACAGCTAAGAAGAGATCAAAGATGGCTGGTTTCACACTGGAAATAGTTTAAATGATATAATTTAACATTAAACTTTAAAAACAGAAGTCACAATTAATTTAATAAATGTTTTCAGTTATACATGGAAATAATAAATTCGGGGGTGTTAAATGCATCAAACTTTGCAGACTGAATAGGGACAATTATTTCAAAAAACCTTGTTTTAATATAAATTGATAAGGGTCAATATCTTATGTATAATAAAACATGTGTGTCCTCTTGGTCACACTTGTGGGGAAAGAAACAGTCAGAAGCAGTAAAGCATGCAAACAGCCTTCAAAGATTTTGCTCTGAAAGATGCTTGCATTTTAATCAAAATAAAATTGCAAATTTTTCTTGTAAATTGTATTTAGTTTATCAGTTTCACACATACACACATAAATATCTATTTGATTATTAAATATCAAATACTTTTGTTTTCAAAATATTATCATTCACTTAACATATATATAGATGTTATGTGAACAAAAATGTAAATATATATACATTTTCAGAAGTCAAACACATATAGTAAATAAACGAACAGAAAAAAACCATAGAAGGTTAAGTAGAAAAACATATACTAAATGCACAGACAAATGGAAAACAAACACAGAAGGTCACCGACTCCTCATCAGTTATCGGCCAGGTATCAAATGCAATTTCCTGACAATATCGATAATATTGCTTCCACTCTGGAGGCAACCAGCAAGAGAACTTGCTGGGAATGCAACCAAAGCACAACAAAACAAAACGAGACGAACAAACAAGGATGAACAAGAAATACAGAAATGGACACACAAAAATGAATAAAAGTAATTCGAGATGAGACTGTTAGTGAACGGATGAAAACAAAAAAAACAAACAAAATAAACAGAAGATGACCTCAGGGCCAGACAAAGACAACAAAATAATAATACATGTACAATTATAGGCGCAGGAGTGGCTGTGTGGTAAGTAGCTTGCTTACCAACCACACGGTTACGGGTTCAGTCCCACGCAGGCAACTTGGGCAAGTGTCTTCTACTATAGCCTTGGGCCGAACAAAGCCTTGTGAGTGGATTTGGTAGATGGAAACTGAAAGAAGCCCATATGTGTGTGTGTGTGTGTGCGTGCGTGAGTGTAAATGTTTGTCCCCACTCCATCGCTTGACAACTGATGTTGGTGTGTTTATGTCCCTGTAACTTAGCGGTTCGCCAAAAGAGACTGATAGAATAAGTACTAGGCTTACAAAGAATAAGTCCTAGGGTTGATTTGTTTGACTAAAGGTGGTGCTCCAGCATGACCACAGTCAAATGACTGAAACAAATAAAAGAATACAACAAAAAATAATGATACTTATTCAACAAAAAAGCCATGGGTTAGCAGACAGACAAATGTGGAGTAACACAAAGGAGAAATGAAAAATGCCCTAAAGAACTAAACACAAGAGAAAGGCAGAGAACAGAACACAGAGAAGTGCAACTGAATACACACACTTTTATTCTATTCTTTTGTTTTAATCCATTTTTCCATGATTGCCTTTCCCAAGCCCTTATTTCCTATTCCTAGTAAAGGATAACATATTCTGAGTTCATCAATCTACAAAATGTGAAGAAATGTGCATGCATGTGCACACATTCATACCCTCACACATGTATGCATATGCACATCCATAGGTGTATATGAATATATTTGCATATGAGTGTGTACCTATATATATGTGTGTGTGTGTGTGCACTCCAGTCTGACCACAACCGCATGGCTGAAATGAGTAAATATATATACAAACACAGAGAGGAGACAGAGAGAGAAAGATATGTTAACGCTTTTGTTACCAACCTGGCTGAAATCGGCTCTGGCTCTGAGTACAAATGTCTTGTTTACATAAGTTTTGAATTAAAATCTTCCACTAAACCTTAGACACAATTTATGCTCCTAACACTAGCTGAATGATAACTAAGTTATTTTATTAAATTCTTTATTATATCTAAAGTAATTGAAAGAAACACAGAGCATCTCAAAATAAATACAGTAATGAAAGGGTTCATCATTGTTTAACGTCTGCTTTCCATGCTAGCATGGATTGGACGATTTGACTGAGGACTGGCGAACCAGATGGCTGCACCAGACTCCAATCTGATCTGGCAGTTTCTGGATGCCCTCCCTAACGCCAACCACTCAAAGAGTGTAGCGGGTGCTTTAAACGTGCCACTGGCATGAGAGCCAGTCAGGCGGTACTGCCAACGGCCACACTCAAATGGTGTTTTTACGTGTCACCTGCACAGGAGCCAGTCCAGCGGCACTGGCAAGGCCCTCGCTCGCATGTTTTCCACATACCACTGGCACAAGTGCCAGTAAGGTGACGCTGGTAACGATCACGCTCAAATGGTGCTATTTATGTGCCACCGGCATGGGGGCCAGTCAGCAGTCCTGGCAACGATCACGCTCGGATGGTGCTCTTAGCGCTCCACTAGCACGGATGTCAGTCATGCAGTGCTGTCATCGAATTTGAATTCGATTTCACTTGCCTAAACAGGTCTTCACAAGCAGAGTTTAATGTCCAATGAAAGAAAGGTATGCCTAAGTGCGCTGGTTACACCACTGGCATAGGCTACAGGTTATGGTCTCACTTAGTTTGCTGGGTCTTCTCAAGCACAGCATATTTCCAAAGGTTTCGGTCACTAGTCATTGCCTCGGTGAGGCCTAATGTACTAAGGTTGTGCTTCATCACCTGATCCCAGGTCTTCCTGGGTCTACCTCTTCCACAGGTTCCCTCAACCGCTAGGGTGTGACACTTTTTCACACAGCTGTCCTCATCCATTCTCACCACATGACCTTACCAGTGCAGTCGTCTCTCTCGCAGACTACATCTAATGCTTCTTAGGTCCAACTTTTCTCTCAGGGCACTTACACTTTGTCGAGTATGCACACTGACATTACACATCCAGCGGAGCATACTGGCTTCGTTCCTTGCAAGCTTACGCTGTCCTCAGTAGTTACGGTCCATGTTTCACTGCCATGTAGCATGGCTATTATTATTATTATTATTATTATTGTTGTTGTTGTGCAGGTCACCGCTTGGAATCAAACGGGCATATGGTGTAGTGGTTAAGAGCGCAGGCTACTAACCCCAAGATTTCGAGTTCGATTCCAAGCGGTGACCTGAACAATAATAACAATAATAACATGATCCATAATGTGATCCATTAATTCTTTATTGCCCACCAGGGGTCAACACAGACAAGGATAGCACAATATGATTTGGGGTCAGATACATGGTATGATTTAACAAAGAAATGCATTTAAAATTTTAATGCGAAATTATATAATCGAATGAAATACAAACAAATGACAAAACAAATGGAATGGCGTTTGGGTTCAGCTCCGACCCCACGAGCCCCAATCCACCATTGATACTTTATTAAACACTTTATGCCATATTCACTCGAAACACTCATGCTACATACTTCCATCTTTCATCAAACATTTTCTCCGACAGACACCTCTTCTCCAGCCTCATTTTCCCTTTCAAATGAAAAGCGAAATACATTTATAAGGCGAGGCCAGAGATGAAGTTGCCTGCCTTTGCTCCTTTCATCCTTGTCTTCCATACCACCTCTTTCGCTACTGCTACTACAAAAATTCAGGTGGGTCAATTTTTATAATTGACTCAGTCAACAGCTGTATTCTTCCAGCACCAGACAACAGATGTCCCGCATAAGCCCACATCTCCAACACCTCTGGAGACTGAACAATAGTGTGCGGGACGGGTTCCCTATCCTGCCCACATCTTGGACAGATTGGTGTGTCACATTGACCATGTCTTGCAAGCTTATCCCTAACGGGTAAAGCACCTCTGTAACACTGCCAGGTCAAGGACATTTGGAAGTTATCCAGCGTCTTCAACCCAAACGTATGAAAGAACAGGCTGTCAAGTTGAATGTACTTGAGACCCAGGGTCTTCCCCAGGACATCGTCACATTCAGCCTCTACCAACCCTCTATAGAAAAATGCTGTAGAACCCCCACCGCTGGCATTATCTGAGTGACGGAACAGCAAGAGGGCCTTACGACTCTCCATATGCCACTCACTCAATCTTGATCTACGAAAGCACCATCTTCTCATCCACAAAAACTAGCAAACGAGGGAAACATCTGTTTCACCAGAGGAGAGCACACCCGTTCACCATCCAGGAGAATCCAGAGATACCTCAACCTCAGCACATGTTTGCGCATCAACAGCCAAGGCATCCCTAGTCCTCCCTTTAACGGCCTTTGACAACAAATAGTCTTACAAGTGGTTTGGAGCCCCTCCACAAAAAGTGCAAGAGCTGTCCTTCCAACTTGGTCAACCACAAATCCGGACAAGGAACAACGGTTAGGCAGTAGGTAATGACCAATGTGATAAACACATTAGCCACCTCTGCCCTCCCTCTCAGGGATAGCCACTGCCAAGACCACGTCTTGACTAAGCAGGCCACCGTGCTCGAAACCTCAGCCCAGTTCTTCTCTACCAGGAGATCCGGACCAAACCAGACCCCTAGCAACTTAACCGGTCCCTCCGTCCAACATCCTACAATGTTGTCTGAAGGCATCGACTTACCCCACCAGGTGCCAAGTTGCAAGCTGACAGACTTTTCCCAGTTAATCTTTGCTCTTGCCACCGTCTCGTAAGTCTCAATAGCCTTGCCTACCTACTGTAGGTGTTTTATTTTGGTCACGCTGATGGTAATGTCATCCGCATAAGCTGAAACAAACTCTCCACATCCTGGCTCTCTCGGGATACCACTCAACCTTTGCAGCAACGGCTTGAGAGCCATCACGTACAAAAGTGGTGAGAGCAGGCATCCTTGGCGAACTGAGCGTTTGATACAGAACGGTCTTGATAAAAAAAACCATTCACCCGAACGATTGAGTCAATGTTATCATACAATTCGATTAACCACCCGAGGAAGCCAAGACCCAGGCCAAACTGCACAAGAACAGTCACCAGGTAATGATGGTCAACCCTATCAAAAGCTTTGATTGGTCTAAATGTACCAATGCCCCACCTCTGCCAAGTTTATACCCAAACCTCTCTAAGGTGTAGCGGAGAAGGTGGAGATTATCCTGGATGGTTCTGCTGGGGATGGCACATCTGTGCACTGCCCCTCGCCCCCATCAGACCATCCACGACACACACCAACCTGTGATTTTGCTTGGCTTGATGGGTCTTCTTCTCAAGCATGACATAATGCCATAGGTCTCTGTCATTGCCTCCATGAGACCCAACATTCAAAGTGAACTCAGCTACTTAGCCTCCATAAGGCCCAACACTCAAAAAGAAATCAGCCACATTGCCTCTGTGAGGCCTAATGCTTGGAAGGTGCTCTTTATGTGCCACCGACATGGGTGCCAGTTACTTGACACCAGCATCAGCCATGACTATGATTTCACTTGTCTTTGCGGGTCTTCTCAAGCTAGTCATTGCCTCTGTGAGGCTTCAAGTTTGAAGATCATGCTTCACCACCTCATGCCATGTCTTCCTGGGTCTACCTCTACCATAGGTTCCATCCACAGTTAGAGATCAGCACTTCTTTACACAGCTGTCCTCGTCCATATGCATCACATGACCATACCAGCACAGTCGTCTCTCTTGTACACCACATCTGATGCCTCTTATGCTTAACTTTTCTCTCAAGACGCTTACACTCTGTTGAACATGCACACTGACATGGCACATCCAGTGAACCTGTATTTACCCTGAATTAGAATAACTTTGAAACAAAAATTCTGCAATAGAATTGATTAAGAATCTTTTCTTCAACTGTGTTCCAAAAATCACATTAATATATCGATAAGTAAAAACGTTATAGTTTTTTAATGAAACTAGTCTAAATTCATGATTATTTTAGAATTTAATTGAAACTCATAAGGGGTGTATTTTAGTTAGAAATATAGTAATGAAAGGGTTAAAAGACATATAATTGAGCCAGGATCTGGACAATATATTGCCATGGGTCATAGATTTAACACCCTGAACTAACTTATTCAACCACTGAATAATATATATTTTCATATTTGCCTGTTTAATCTCTGAAGACTATAGTAGTTTCTATTAAATATTTATGGTATCTCCAGCCCTCATTCATTACAGAAGCTATCATGTGTTACACAAGTAGGGTTTCTTCTTTTTCATAGACAGAAACTAATTCACTCTTGAGTAGCGGCTAAAACTTTACAAACATGACTAATTCCTTTCTAAATTGCTGATATGTCTGAAAGAAAACAAATACCATACATACACAGTCTTTCTCTTTATTATGCGTGCACACACACAGACATCACTCAATTCAAATTGAATTAACCCCCCCCCCCAATTTTGAGAGAAATCCAAGGGACTATCTCTCTTCCTCACTTAGATAACCTCTGAAAATGGCCAGAAATAATTTCAGCCATCATTTCTCCCTAAATGAAGTTAATTAATCATATCATTACTTACTTGTAGGCATTCATTGAATAAACAGCACCATCATAGAACAAAAACTCTGGATCTCTGGAAAAGAGAACATTTGAAATAATTACTGTCAGCACTGGAATTTCATTACTCAGCTTATTTCATTCAACAATTAATTAATTTGTGGTGGTAATGTTTAAAACAAAGACTAGCAACAATCCAACCAGCTATTTCTTACTATAACAGTGTACCTGTAACTGGCCAAAAATGTTACTGCTTGCCATGATCCAAACTTGCATCCTGTCTCATACAAAGAGTGATGGGAAAAGTATAAGACCACTGGAGTCTGTGATAATTCGAAACTTATTTAGATATAGTCATCACACTTGTAGTGCTTGAAGAAGGTTTCACAGATCTTGTGATATTCTAGAAAGCTGTTTCACTGCTTATCCTTATATTGCATTAGGTGCTGTTGTGCAGCCACCAGGTCAGCAGTTATTACACAGTCCAGTTGCTATAATTGACTGAATACATGACACACGGTATAAACTGTCAGGTGCTACATCAGAGGGTTAGTTTGAAAGAAATCTGGTTGCTATTTTTAGCAGGTTGACTGACCTCATAAAGGTTCCCTTGCTTATTGGCTCATGAATTGTAGGAGCTATGATTCCCAAATATAACTGATCAAGCCATTTCACCTTTCACCAACACTGATAGATGCCTATATAATGTCAACTACTTACATGTGAGTTGAGATCATTTTCAACTGAATCCACAAAATTAATGACTAAATTCGAAAGCCAAGAGACAATATATGTATTGGTTAAGTGTAGAGGAAATGACTGAATCCACAACAAGCTCTCTAAGACCAATGAGATCTACATGGCATTCTTTTGAACCTTGTCCTACAGATGGATGGAGGTAAAACATGGCAGAATGGACCATAAGGATTTAGTGGATAGCAATAGAGGTATGGACATGTGAGTGATGAGAGTAGGGACAGCCTAAGTGGAGTTGATATGAGACCTGTCATGTTCAAACAACAGAGACCATTGTAGTAGCAACAACAGTAGAAAAGACAGGATCTCTGCAGGTCATTTCTGTGTGTTGGTGAATACCATGACAATCAAACAGGTGGACTTTTTCGTTGGTTTTATGTATATATCAGGTCATTAAGAATGAAATGCCCCATTTTGAATTGAAAATTTATTTTACTTTATCACAACAAAAAGCAATGCAGTTAATCAAAGTATGCACCTAAATTATCAACACAATTTTGCCATTTTATTGGTTGCTTATTTATGCTGGCAGCGAAGAATTCTGAAGAGCAAGAGGCAATGAAATCATGAAAGGCTGTTTTGGCATCTCTTTCAGATTTGAAGTCTTTACCTTATAAAAAGTTGTCTAATGCCTGGAAAATGTGATAGTCAGTTGGTGCAAGGTCTGGTGAATATGGTGGATGACAGTGTACTTCCAAGTTCAGTTCCTATAACTTGAGTAGCGTTCTTTGTGTAACATGTGGTCGAGCATTGTCTTGCAAGAGAATTGGCCTGTCTCTATTGACCAATCTCAGTTGTTTAATTGCAAGTTCACTCATCATTTCATCCAATTGGCTGATGTATACATCCTCTGTAATTGACTTACCAGGTCCCATGAAGCTGTAGTGGATGACACCAGCACTGGACCACCAAACAGACACTGTTAGCTTTTTCGGTGTATGTTCTTTTTTGGATTGTGTTTTGGCACTTCATCTCTACCCAACTACAATGCAGCACACTTGCTATTGTTGAAAAGAATCCATTTTTCACTACACATAACAATACGATGCAAAAAATGGTTTGCTTTTATGCTGTGACAGCAAAGAACAGCAAGTTTCAAGACGACGTATCATTTGATGCTTGTTCAGTTCATGTGGTACCCACTTGTCCAGCTTCTTTACCTTACCAATTTGTTTCAGATGGTCCTATACAGTTGGAATCAAAACATCAAACTCTGCTGCTAAGTCACACGTAGTTTGAGATGTATCCACTTCCACTACAGTTTCCAGCTCATCATTATCCACCATGGTCTCAGGTCTACCACAGGGCTGATTTTCAAGAGTAAAGTCACCAGACCAACACTTCTCAAACCATCCACATACAATGCACTCATTTGCCACATCTTCACAACTGATGTTTTGAGTTGTCTGGGATGCATTGGTTCCATGAAGGAACTCATATTCATAAACAACACGAATTTTTTATCTATCCATGTGTTCACAAAAATTGATTTACATGAGAAAACTCACAATGAATTACATTTCGAAAAGTGATGATGTAACTCTTCAAACAGAATTGTCAGGATAAAACATTAGAGTTAATGACTGTTAAACTTGGTGCATAAGAAATTTGGACATTTCATTCTTAATGACCTGATATATATACGAATCACAAGCATGTCTGATGTCTGTATACTTAGCAGCACTATGCCAGTTGCTTGCATGAGAGACATCACATTTTGTACGGAGACTGTGTCACAAACCTGGAAGAATTAAAAAGATTAGGGATCTCATGCACATTAAGTCAGTTGGTGGCCAGGAGGAGGATGAAGTGGCTTGGGCATGTGATCAGGTTGGATCCCTCCCAACTTCCACGCCAGCAACTCCAGTGATGTTCACAGGGTTCCAAAAAGAATTAGCTGATTCCAGCAAAAAACAATTTCATGAGTGATGGCAAGAGCTGGGATGAGGCTTGAGACATGGCAATTGGCAAAGATGACTGGAAGGTTCTGATAGTCTGATGTTCTTTGAACAGGATAATTTAACAAACTAACTGTCCAAACTTGGGAGTAGTACTCCATTGTGACTCTCACCTGAGTTTCTTTTTAGAAGGTTTGTAGTTGGTAGAGGTTGAAATATTTTCTGGTTCTGAAGAAAACCAGTTTTTGCTTGGAGTACAACTGGGAAGGGACAGTGTGGGTTTGACAAAGCACCATCATTACAGGCTGACATATTCATCTGTTAGACCAGTGACAGGAAATATTGCTCCTAAGTCTGCAATGTCACTGTTGTGAAATAAACATTGAAGACCATAATTATAGCTTTTGTTCCCATGTCTGGGTTGTCACTGTTGTTATACAGACATCCTATACAACATATGAAAAGTCATTCAGCTGATTGGCAATGACTTACACTCCATCTGCTTTGCTACTGGCATTATTTCTTTTCACTCTACTCTTTGTAATACTACTATAATGACCTCTGCTCCTCAGAGCTGTCAATTATTTCCACTCAAGATCACCCGTCCAGACACCCATTCCTAACTCTCATCTCTTTTTCTTGTCCTTCTTCCCCAGGATATTGAACCTCAGCAATTTCTTCTTGCCTATGATTTTCCACATAGACAACCTTACACATATGTGGTGGGCCTGGGAAGGCTATGGACATTGTCCCTTTCTTTCTCCCAAAACCTATAAAACAAGGGAACCTATCAAGATTCAGATTTAATGTTGTTACTTATCAAAGAGAAACCTACTTCTCATGCCCACCTTTCACTTAATGCCAACCAAACCAGTTTAGTTGAGGCAGTCAACTCCAATAAATTGATTATGAATTTTGATAATCAATTTTTCAATCTTGAAAAGTTAAAGAGTGGAATTGAGTGTAAGCACAGGTAGAATTTAGTTCAGCTTTCAACCCTTTTTGCCATGTTCATACCACCTCAAATCAACGAAATTAGATTTGTGTTAAAAATTCTGTAATAGTAATAGTAGTAGCAGTGGTAGTAACTCTGGTTGTGGTAGCTGTGGTGGTGGTAACAGTAGCAGTTATGTAATCTCTGTATTTCTTCTTAGGCATATTTTAGTTTAACACTGCTTGCAACTAACTGATGCCATGAGCTGAATGTGAGAGAACGATGAGAAAATTACAGCAAATAAATAAACTAATTTCCTGCAGATATTTTACTTCTGACAATTGACATACCAGTACAGTGGTTCAAATCTTACAGGGAAACAAACAGATTAATGCAGTCACCTTTTATCAGCCTTCATCCCTGACACACGGACATCTTTGAGATAACGTGACAATGTTTCTTCCAGGTTGGTGATGATGCTGTGATCTTTAGGAATGAGTGGTGTTGCTCGAGGCTGTGATGTTAGACAATCCAGCCAAGCTGTTATTAAATCTTCTTGAACTTCCTACAGATATATTCAAGTATTATGAGAAAATAAATTGGAAATAATGGAAGGAAAGTATTCAATGTGATTTTGCAAATACATATTTGTATTCAATAATACATTTATTTATGTAAAACCAGCATAAAATCAAGTACAACATTATATAATAATAATAATAATAATAACAATAATAATAACAATAATAATAATAACAACAACAATAGGATTTAAGAAACTGCAAAAATATAAAAGAAAATTGTTAATTGTTTCTTAATATCAATCATTGCAGGACGCTGAAATATTTTTCTCATATATGAAACATAGTTGCTGCTAAGCGCATTGCTACAGCAAGATACATCATCATCACCATCGTTTAACGTCCGCCTTCCATGCTAACATGGGTGGGACAGTTTTACAAGAGCTGGCCAGGCAGAAGCCTACACCAGACTTTTGTAACTGTTTTGGTAGGATTTTTACAGATGGATGCCCTTCCTAACACCAACCACTGAGCTGAGTGGACTTAGTGCTTTTTACATGGCACAAGCACAGGCGAAGTGAGTAGTGCTTTTTACGTGGCACAAGCACAGGCGAGGTTTTGGCGAGGTTTTTACAGCTGGATGCCCTTCCAAACACCAACCACTTTACAGTGTGGACTCGGTGCTTTTAAGTGGCACCTGCACTGACAGGGTTACCAAGTACTTGCAAGACAAAAAAAAAAACCTTTTCAAGAGGGACGGAGGCATTGAAGGAGGTGATGGAGGAGGCATTGGAGGAGGTGATCTTGTGTTGGATGATGAAAAGATTATAGTGAGACAGATACAGGTGTCTTGCTGTAGAAGAAGTACAAGGTTACCTGGCCAGAGAGAGAGAGAGAGAGAGAGAGAGAGAGAGAGAGAGAGAGAGAGAGAGAGAGAGAGAGAGAGAGAGATCAGGAACAAAGATAGAAACAGATGCGCTACTGCAAAGGAAATACACGGTTACCCAACCTGAAAAAAGCGCAGGAGAAGGAGAGAGAGTGGGAGACAGCAGAATAGAGATGGTGGCAAAATGCCAGGCATACTCACAAGGAACAGGGATCAGAATGTAAATGGGATGGTTGAGTAAAGGAAAAGAGAGATATAGATGTGTATAAAAATATAAACAACACAGGGAGATGTGATATACCTATACAAGAATTGAAACAATGCATGAGAATGTGATGACCCTACAGAAAAAAACTGAATATAAATAATAATTGTATATGCAGTCTCATTTCTACACAAATACACATAATGTAATGTTTATGTAGTTCACACACATACTCGTACAACATTTCATACATGAACAAGACAACATAGAACACGCAATGTTTAAACAAATTAAAAAAAGACAAATAATAACAACAATAAATATAAGATGTGACACGTCTCATTTTAAACAGAGAGAAAAAGCAGATATGTTTGGTAATAGAACTTAGCAAACAAATAGAGGTGAATTTCTATCAATGAGTCTCTGGTGCTCACGATATGAAAAGCTCTATGAAAGGATAAATAGATACAACAGAACCCTACACGTGATAATGACCATGTCAAAAGATACACTAGATATCAACAAACTAAACGACTTGATCTACTCAACAGCTGTAGTGATATTCAGGGAAACCGGACTCGACCCTTACCAAGATAAAAATTTTTAAAAAAAAACAGCCAAATCTCAAACCCCAAAATAGAAACAGATCATAATAAATAAAATTCAAAAACAAAAGAAAGACTTATCACTACTTTATGAATTAGAAAAAGAGGGATCAAATATGAAAAATAAAAAAAAAGAGCCATATAATGAAACAATACTATATAAAAAATAAAGAAGATACCTGGGAGGTAAAAGAAAACATTAGGCAGGGCATAGTAATAAAAACTTGCCTCATACAATGGTACGAAAAACAGGAATGCTTCTTCTAACAAAATAGAGAATTCAAAATAAACACAAAATGTTTTTACAGAAAGTTAAACAAAAAAACTATATCAATATATGCAATGCCAACAACATATGCAATTCGGTCATACTGGGAAGCAATATGGAGCAAACAAAAAAAAAAAAAAACACACCAAAAATGCTGAGTGGATTAAAAGGGAAAAGGATTGGAAGTACAGCATTAAAGAATGACTCACAAGTTATTAAAACCTATCTTACACCCCATAAGAAGAGAGATTTTCCAAGGAGACTCGCTTTTCCCCTGCTTTTTTGCCTTTCTCTGACCCCACTAACAAACTTGTTAAACAAAACCACCATGGGTTATAGGTGCTATGGACAAACAATAAACCATCTCTTATACATGGATGACTTAAAAATTTTCACTAAAAGCACCATAGTTTCAGCAAAGTCATCGGAATGAGCATGAGTCTGGAGAAATGTGCCAGAGTCACAATGAAAAGAGGCAAATTAATCAGCACTGAAAACACTACACTTGACATAGACACAGAAATCAGAGAATTAGACTACAATCGCCCATACAAATATCTAGGAATAGATGAAAGAGCTAAAATACAACACACAGAAATGAAAGAGAAAGTTAGGAGAGAATATTACAGAAGAGTCAGACTAATATTAAGCGCTGAACTTAATGCTAAAAGTAAGATAATAGGGATAAACATGCTAGCCATACCAGTCATAAGTTACAGCTTCAACATAATAAACTAGAAGATCAGTGAATTGAGAAACTTAGAAAACCAGAAAACTATTAACAGCATACCTAAGTCACCACTCCAAAGCAGACACAGACAGAAAATATCTACCCTGCTCAGAAGGAGGCCGTGGCCTGATACAGAACAATTATAAAATAACAACAGTTGGACTAGAAAAGTACTTAAAAACAAAAAGTGGAAGACTACTACACGTAATAAAGCAACATGAGAAATAGAAAATGCTTTTCTCTATACACAAGGAGGTAACAAAAAAACAAAGCAAAAACAAACTACACTGACACACTGACCACAGCAAAATGGTCAGAGAGATAAAAAAAAAAAAACATGAAAACAGAATTACAAAACATACTAAAGAAGAAAAGGAGAGAAAAATCACTCCATGGCCAACACCCTGCAAGGCATGACAGAGAAGAAGTGAGTCTAAGTAAAAGCCAACGATGGCTCAAAAGCTCTGAACTAAAAGCTGAAACGGAAGAACTGATTCTTGCTGCACAAGACAAAGAAAACAGGCCCTAACACCAATTGCAGAATGTACAACCAACACAACGAGACAGTTGACCACATCATCTCTGGCTGTCCAGTTCTTCCAAATCTGAATATGTATACAGACATGACCTAGTAAGTAGATATATCCACTGGACAATATACTGCCAACACTACAACATAAGAATTGACAAGAAATAGTATAAATATGTACCAAATAAGGTACAAGACAATGACTAGGTCACAATCACACAGGAAATGCCAGTTCAAACTGATAAAGAAATAAAAGATAATCACCCAGACATAATAATTAAGGATCGGGAAAAAAAAACACCTACTTACTGATAGACATTGCAGACCCTTCTGATCATTTCCTCTGTGAGGCCCAACATCCTGAGATCGGTCCTTACCACTTCATCCCACATCTTCCTGGGTCTCCTGCTTCCAGGAAGATGTGGGATGAAGTGGTAAGTTGGTTCTCTGACGATGAATTTATGTGCATTTTCCAGCACCTCTTACTTCTTCGGAGTAGAGTGCCCTCCTGAATAACCTGATTAACTAAGTTGTGTCCTACACCACTGAAAGTTTGAATAATCTCAGCAGTGATTCCCGATGGCCCAGGGGCTTTCCCTATCTTCATCTCCTTAATTGCCTTATCTATTATGCTACATGGTTCCAGATTGAGTTCTGTTGTGTGGTACCTTGGACAAGTGTCTTCTACTATAGCCCCAGGTCAACCAAAGGTTTGTGAGTGAATTTGGTAGATGGAAACTGTAAGATGCTTATCATATGTGTATGTTTGTATCTGTTTGCTCCCACCACTGCTTAACTGGTGTTGGTGTGTTTATGTCCCCATAACTTAGAGCTCCAGCAAGAGATGCTGCAGAATAAATAGCAGACTTGAAAAAAAAAAAGTACTGGTGTTGTTTCATTTTATTAAAATTCAAAGTGGTGCCCCAATATGGCTACAGTCTAATAACTGAAAAAAGTAAAAGATGAAAGATAGACAAATAGTAGGATGGATGGATGGATGGATATGTGATTCATTCTTTTTTCTTTTTTGTTTCATTATTTGTGCATGTACACTTTGTTTCTCTGATTGGTTATAGCACAATTTCAATTATTTATCATTCAAAGATTTCAACATTTCTAAAACATCATTGTACAATCAAAAACAAAATTTATATTATCCATTATTTTGGAAACTGTACTAAAACAAAATTATTCGCAAATAATATTTCTTTTGACTAAAGTAACTTTTCCAAGAAGCTACATCTTCAAGTCAATAACCCCATAGCTTACTTACAGTCATACTGATTAACAAACATTCAGCAAATTTATTAGAAATTGGTAAAAATATATTTTATAAATATTAACAGCATTGGCACTGTTATGAACTATAATATTTTATCATTAATTCTAAACTAGTAAATAGTTGATAAAAATACAGAAATCATATTTTGTATTGAGTACTAAAATGTGGTGCAGTGTCAAATGACAATGGATGGATACTGTCTTTACCTAATATAAAACAATGCATCTTAATCATAGGGCAGCTATGATTAACAGATCAGGTGGCGAGCTGAACAAAGCTTGAATAAAAGCCTTCTTTTGAATTGGCTTACAACAATTTTATTCAAAGTTTGTCTAAATAGATGCCAAAGTGTTCAACAGGACTCTACCAGACGACCCAACTGAGGAAGATTACATTTACTGGAAACAAATGCTATACATCTACATAGTAAAAGCAAAAGTTCCATATGAATCCAAACAGGAGATACTTTTATCCTCTTTGGAGCAAAGACTTACCCCATTGTTGAAGAATCCGAAACCTTCAAGGCAGTAAGAGAATGCCTGAACTCCAAGTTTATAAAGAAAGGTTCAGCCATAATGATGTGTCATAAGCTACAAACTTACAGACAAAATGAAAACGAGTCTAGAGAGGAATTTATGTTGAGCCTTCGGGTGCTGGTCAAGAAGTGTAAAATCCAAGCCCTAACTGCAGACTATTGCTGAGTAATTCTAATGGTTGATGCCTTTGTGGCTGGGCTACAATCACCATTAATCGGGCAAAGACTTCTTGAATCATCAGAGAACAGTTTAGAAATGCTCTATAAGCTTGCTCAAACCATGGAGGTGACTACTGAGGTCACTTGAAACCTATAACAAGGCTCAGCTGGTAACTATCAACCACCCCTTTGTGCAGCCAGGAAATCAGCATGCTTTTGGTGCAGTGGAGACATCCATAAACAAATTTAAAAATCAATGCCCAGCGAGAAACTCCCCTTGCACAAGGTGTCAGAAGGCCACTGGGAGAAGGTCTTCCTCTTTAAAAAGTCACCAAGAAACAGTAATGAAATTTTATCATCCATCATTTTAGCAGACACATATGGTATAGGAGGCTGGTACCTGTTAAGATTAAGGGTAACAATGCCCAGGCACTTCTAGACATGGGTTTGACAGGACATTTATAGAAGCAAATTTTCTTGCAACCTGGGGATTACAATATGATCATACCCACTCAGAAAAAGTTAGCCTGGCCAACAATACAGCACTGGAAATTAAAGGCAAATTAAGTAGCAAACTACAACTGGGAAGGTAGCTGAAACATCTGGCATAACCATCAACAAAGGGAAGAGTCAATTCTCTCAGAAGCAAATGAGCTTTCTTGGACACATTATCTGAAATTCAACAATAAAACCTAATCCTTTTAAGGTACCAGGCTCTACTGGATATGCCAGAACCAAGAACAATGAGAGAACTAAATCAGATGATAGGCATTTTCGCATATTATGCAAAGTTGACACCTCAGTGCTTCCACCTCACCATTACATTTACAAAGGTCAGAGAGAATGTTAATAAAGCCAGACTACCAGAAGTAAAAACAGCATCCAGGGTGGCAAGCTGACAGTATCATTAGCACACCAGGCATAATGCTTAGCATCATTTTGTCCACCTTCACATTCTAAGTTCAATTCAGCCAAGGTCGACTTAGCCTTTCATCTTAAATTTTCGTAAACCAATTCAAAAGAAGGCTTTTATTCAAACTTTGTTCTGCTTGCTGTCTGATCCATTAATCATAACTGCCCAACAATTAAGACATGTTATTTTATATGAAGTAAAGACAGCATCCATCCATCAACATCATTTGACACTGCACTGCACTATCATACTCAATACAAAATATGACTTCTATAATTTTATCTACTATTTACTATTGTAGAAAGAAATTAATGAAAGAATATTATAGTTCATAACAAGCACAAAGCCTCACATTTTCAAGGAAGGACATAGTTGAGTAAATAGACGCAAAGGAGGATGTTTCATAACAGATGTGATTCCGTCAGACAAAAACATTGCAAACAAGGAAGTAGAAAAGATCTCAAAATATGTTGATTTAAAAAAAGAGATATGCTGTATGTGAGAAGACTCGTCAGACTAAGTGAAATCGTATTTGTGGTCGCTACCAGTGCCATGTAAATGGTACCTGTGAATCACAGTCATGGTTGTTCACTGCTGGTGCTAAGTAAATGACACCTGTGCATTGTAATTGTGATTGCTGTTGGTACTATGTAAATGGCACCTGTGAATCGTGGTCACTGTTGGTGCCATTTAAATGGCATCTGTGCATTGTAGTCATGGTCGTTGCTGGTGCCATGTAAATGGCACCCAGCCATGAATCGTAGTTGTGGTCATTGTCAGTGTCAGATAAATGGCACCTGTGCCAGTGGCACGTAAAAGCATCCATCACACACCTGGAGTGGTTGGTGTTAGGAAGGGCATCCAGCTGTAGAAACCATACCAAATCAAACTGGAACCTGGTGAAGCTCTCTGGCTCATCATCTCCAGCCAAACCATCTAATCCATGCCAGCATGGAGAGTGGACATTAAACGATGATGATGATGATGATATCAAAAGAGTGGAGATACCCAACAATATAAGTGAAAGAAGTACCAATTATCATTGGAATATCAAGTTCAGTCCCAGCAACAATTGACCTCAAGATAGACATGCAAGTGCTCCAAAAACTATTCTTCTTAGAAAAGAACATATTTTTAGAAGTATTTTTAATCTAAGATCTTCATAGTTAAAATGACAAGAAAAAGAACAAAAAAAAAAATCAGCATTTTATATCCATACTGTGATACAAAATAATAATTATTAATTTCAAATTCAGCAATTTTGGGGGAACAGGAAGTGTTCAACTAGTATTTTATCAACCCTGAAAAGATGAAAGGCAAAGTCAACCTTGGTGGAATTTGAACTCAGAAAACAAAAATGGATGAAATGCCACTAAGCATTTTGCCCAGTGTGCTTACAATTCTGTCAGCTTGCCGCCTTCATCATTTATTTTGGCACAAAACCAGCAGTTTTGAGGAGTGGGGATGCCGATTATATCGGCCCCAGTGCTTAACTGGTACTTATTTTATCGGTTGAGCATTGGTGGGAGGGTCAATTTAATTAAACTAGTCCCATCTCCCAAAATTTCAGGCTTTGTACCTACAGTAGAAAGTGTGGGGTGGGGGCCTTTCTACTATAGGCACAAGGCCTGAAATTTTGGGGAGAGAGGTAGTCAATTACTTTGACCCCGGTGTGCAACTGGTACGTATTTCATCAACCCTAGGAGGACGAAAGGTAAAGTCTACCTTGGAGGGATTTGATCTCAAAACATAAAGATGGATGAAATGCTGCTCAGCATTTTGCCTGGCATGCTAACAATTCTGCCAGCTCACCACCTTCAAAATAATCACTTGCTAGTCACCTCTTCCTCATGTTAAAGCATATTCCCTCACTTTTGCAAGGAACATACCCCTCTGCACCATTTATATTCCCTGCTACGCTATCACCATCTAGTTCTCTCTCTCTCTCTCTTTGTCTTTCTATTTTTCTCCCAAAACTATTTCTCCTTTCTTTTCCTATTTTGTAGCCAAGTATTTCTTCTCTAATAAGACACCCATCTCTATCCCACAATTATACTTTAACCTCTCAAATGGCACAAAGCCACCACCCTCAGTTTTACTCTCTCTCCCAGCTAAGGGGTCTTTGTTTTGCATTTTACTTGGCAATCCCACTGGTATTGGTGCCACACAAAAAGTATCAGTGCTGGTGCCACATAAAAAGCAGCTGTAAAGTGTTTGATATGAAGAAGGGCATCCAGCTGTAGAAACCTTGCCAAAGAAGCCAATGAGTCCGATGCAACTCTCCGGTATGCCTAGCTTTTGTCAAACTGTTCAACCCAGAATGGAAGGCGAACATTAAATGATGATGACGATGATAGTTTAATGTCCATGTTCCAGGTAGGCATGGGAAGGGTGGTTTGACAGGATCCAATGAATCAAAAGAATGCATAGTGTTCCAGTGTCTGCTTTGGCATGGTTTCTATTGCTGGATGCCCTTCTTAATGTCATCCACTTTGCAATGTGTACTGGGTGCTTTGTCACATCACCTGCACCATTGTGGTTGCCATGCTGCTTGCATGGGGAGGAGGAGGAGGGATCAGCTACATGTTAGGGACAAATGGTTAAACTATGATAAGTAGGAGAGTCAGAGCAGGTTTTTTTAGAGGATCTGCATGACTACTCACATTTAGGAGAGAGGGTGAAAGAGAAATGAGAAAATGATCAGTCAGTTGCAAAGAGATTGATAGTGGCAATGAGTTACCAAGGTAGCCTAACAAAGCACAAGGTGAGTAGAAGTGGGTAGGTGGGTGTTTTGCAAGAAGATGAGGGAATAAGGGAACAGACTCCAAAATAATGGGTGGGGCTCAAAGGTGGATAAAAAAGGAGTCACTTGTTGGAGAAGATAGAGGGGTAGGAGTGGGGTGAACAGCAAGAATAGTAATGATGATACAGTTAACAAGGGGAATACAAGAGAGATGACATGGTTGGATAGTCTACAAGAGCCAGGGGTAGGTAAAGTGGGGATGAGTCATTGTAGCATGTGGTGAGTGCAATATACAGAGTACTTGCAGAACTTTCACTGAGGAGAGGGAGTCTTTTTAAGAAGCTCATATTACCATGCATCCAGGTTCTTTGTAATCTCTGTGACGCTCGGAGTCCTGAAATCAGCCTTCACTATGTATATTCTTAACCGGATATTTCTCCTGCAGTTTCACCAGTCATTGGGTGTAACATCTTCCTGAATGATTTGATTAACTAACTTGGGGGTAATCTTGTATCTCACTTGCTCAGTTACTTTAAGCATCTCTGCAACTAACCCCAATGGACTCGTAGTTTTTCCCCCACTTCATATCCTTATTTTATCTACCACACTGCTGTCAACTTGAATTTCTGGTACCTCTGTTGGTCAGCATGGGGTAATTTCTGTTTATTCCAGGTGTTCTCCACATTTAGCAACCTTATAAAAGCACTTCTATTCCATATTGATAAAAGCACTCCCATTCCACATTGATAATGAGTTTGCCTTCATATGACTTGTGTATTCACCACATTGGTAGGCGATGAGGTGGTTGGCCAATTTCTTAAAGTGTGTGTTACAAATACTTATATCAGCTGCATTACAAACCTCTAGAAATCTCGTACCTGTCTCATTATTCAAGCCATAACCATAACCTCCTTGTACATCATGGAAGCCATCAGTTTGTTGGCCAGCATATCTGATGAAATTGCCAGCTACGATAATGAGATTACTGTCACTTGTTGAGGTAGTCTACAGAAGGGTCCCATAGAAGTAATCCTTCTGTTCTTCTGGCAGTCAAGCTAGTGTTGCCTATAATTAGTCTTGATTTAATTATCCTATCACAACCAATCTATCTTATTAATCTATCTGTCCCTCTGGCTACCTCAATTACTTTAATAATAGTAATAATAATAATAATAATAATAATAATTTGATCAAGACAGCAAGTATTGTTGTAGCAGAAAATGTGGGTGTTATGTCAAGAAAAAGAAATAATCCATGGTGGGAAAAAAGAATATAAGCGGAGTTAGATATGCTCTCGAAGGACATTTCTGTGTTAGACTGAAAAGAGAAAGGGGACTTTAAAAGTGAACAAAAATACAAGGCACTGAACAGGTAGTATAATGTTGAAAGAAAGGGTATGAAAGTGGTAATGGAGGAACTGAAACAGTGCATTATTGCAAAGAAAGCAAAGACGATAAGATATGACCAAAAGAATGAAGGGTTACCACCAGAATAGGTTATTCAGAGTAGATTAGAAGAGATTCTATAAAGAAATAAATGGAGAGTGTACAGATGAAAAGTTAATATCAGATAACATTGAAAGTCAAAGGTTTTGTAGTGACATCTGGAGCAAAGACAAGGAGCACAAGAAGGATGCTGAATGGTTGCAAGAACTGAAACAAACAGTCGTCTGTCCAAAACAGGCAGAACTAGTCATTCTAGTTAAGGAAGTGAAGGAAATCAGCAACTGGAAGGCCCCTGGACCAGATGGAGTTCAAGGCTACTAAATCAAAAGATTTGGTGAATGTCATGCATGAATAGCTGCACAACTCAACACCTTGTTAAATGCTGACCAAGTAACACCAGAATGGTTAACACTGGGTAGGACAGTGCTGTGCTTCAAAAACATCCAAAAAGGCAATATGGTAGACAATTACAGGTCGATATCCTGCTTGCCACTTATGTGGAAATTATTGATTGGAATACTCGCAGAATCAATGTACGAACATAGTCCTGCCACATAAGCAGAAGGGTTGCAAGCAAAAGTGCAGAGGTACCAAGGATCAACTCCTGGTAGACAAAACTGTACTTACAGACTACAAGAGGAGGAAAACTAACTTAGCCATGTCATGGATCGATTATCATAAGGCATACGATATGATCCCACATTCTTGGATTACAGAATGTATGAACCTATATGGTATTGCATAAAATGTTGTGCAATTGTTTGGAAAAAGTATGGCAAAGTGGAGGACGGAACTGACAGCATATGGAAGAAGTTTAGGGACAATAGAAATCAGGTGGGGCATCTTCCAAGAGGACTGCCTGTCCCCACTGGTCTTTGTACAGTGCATGATACCACTGACACTGATTCTGAGGAAAGCAAAGGCTGGGTATGTATTCAAAAGCTGCCAACAAAAAGTCAACCACTTGTTATTCATGGATGACCTCAAACTTTATGGTAAAGATGAATCCCAAGTCAGTTCTCTCGTTGATATGGTGTATACTGATATGCTGATATCAGAATTGAGTTCGGACTGAAAAAGTGTGGTGTATTAGTCTTGAAGAGAGGCAAAATCAAATGTAAGGACGGATTAGGGATACCATTGGGGGAGGTTATGAAGCAGATAGAAGAGATGGGCTATAAGTACTTGGGGATACTGGAAATGGATAAATTGATGGAGAAAGAAATGACAGAAAATTTAAGGTGGAGTACTTTCGCAGACTGAGACTGATCCCTAAGTCGAAATTAAACGGATTGAAGCTATCAACACCTGGGTGGTTTCAGTCCTCAGATATGGAGCAGGGGTAATCGCATGGACAGTAGACAAACTAAACAGCTTAGACAGAAAGACAAGGAAGTTGCTGACTAGATATTGGATACTCCACCCAAAGAGTGACACAGACAAACTGTATATACCAAGAAAAAGAAGGGGAAGAGGACTGATTGGATGCAAACACAGCATTAGAGCAGAAGTAAACAACATAGCATGGTATGTAAAAAATGACACAGAACCACTATTATTGGAAGTAAGAAGGTCAGGCTTGTGTAGGATGGAAGATTGCAAAGATAAAGCACTGTACAAGCACTTGAGAATGAATGAAACCGAAAAGAATGCATGGACAATTTCATAGGGATGTTGAAGACAGACAGAGAAAAAAGATGGCCTTGGATGACTAAAAGTGATTTAAAACCAGAAATGCATGCTCCAATCTCTGCTGCCCAAGAGAACTAAGAACGAATTACATCAAATGCAGAATAGACAACACATCAGAAAGTGATAAGTGCAGAATCTGTGGACAAAATGGTGAAACCTTATGGCATATTACCTGTCAATGTACGCCACTAGCCCAGAAAGAATATAAGAGATGTCATGACAATATAGCAAGGATTGTCCATTCGACACTTTGCAACAAGTATGGACTTCACAGAGCAAAAAAGTGGTACGAACATAAACCCGAAGACATCATCAAAAATGATAATGCAAAGATCCTATGGGATTTTATGATTCAGTGGGACCATGAGATAGAGAATAGGAAGCTAGACATAGTGTTAATTGAGAAAGAAAGCAAGTGATGCTGGATCATAGATACAGCATGCCCAGCTGACAACAAGGTATGCGATAAGGAAGAAAGAAAAGTAGATAGATATGACAGGTTAGCATGGGAGGTTAAGCAGTTGTGGTCGATGAAAAAGGGGGTAATAATACCAATAATTGTTGGAGCCCTGGCAACAGTGAGTAAAAATCTTGAGAAGTACATGGAACATATAGGGGCTGCAATAAGGATGGAGCACTTGCAGAAAACAGCACTGCTTGCAACTGCTCGAATACTAAGGGGTGTTACCTTAGTTCACTGGTAGTGAACAACTGGCACCATAGTACATCGCCAGCATGCAAAGACTGGGCAAGTTGATTATATCAACCCCAATAGTATGTAAGGTAAGGTCAACCTTTGCAACATTTGAACTCAGAATGGGTTAATGTTTACAAGTACACAATCACGAAAACTTGACTTTTTTTTTTTTTTTTTTTCAGCAGATTCGTATGTTTTGGATGATTCTGAATATGCCAAAGACCATTTTAAAAAAATTTTGAATTCCACACCTCCCCACCCTAAATTTAAAAATTTTAACTTTTTTCGAATTTTTTTTTTCAATCGACATGGAAAAATATGAAGACTAAGAA
>NC_068988.1:74605697-74606623 GCF_001194135.2 Octopus bimaculoides
GGGGGGGAATAATTCATTTCAAATTTTCTGTGAGGAAACTCCAAAATTGATTTATACACTCCTCACCACTCCATCCTGCTGTCTAAAAGTGAAAATGAACAGCTTGTGTGTTTGTGTGTGTGCGTGCGAATGAATAGAGAAACTATGATAGAAATAATAGCCAAATCTCACAAAACTGCGATAACATAATGAAAGGAATATGTAATCAATCTACTCACCTTTCTGCAAATATATCTTTCAGAATAATATCCCACAGTAATATGACAAAGTGATATGAAAGTGTTAATTTTTTTTTTACAACTGTTGGAATTTGATGGGGATAAACTTTGGCAATGTGTTTGTGAAATGTATAGAAATTCTGGAAGTTTTCCTTCGTCATAAATCCCTACATTTCTTGATACATAGATTCGTCGACGTGAGACCATTTCATATTGCCCGATGATCCAGTGATATGCTTCAACCATCTTTTGATTCGGGACCAATAGGCCTCAATATGGCTTGTGCAAGAGAAGGGGTTGGGGAAAATTCTTTTTCTTTTTTTTTTGAAAAACTGAAATTTTACAAACAATTTTTTTCTGAATTGGAATCTCCATAGCCAAAAACGTGGGATTCCATAAAACAATTTTGTATTTAAAGGAGTGGAGGGGTCTATTTATGTGAGATTTGGCTGTTATTTCTAGCATATTTTCTCCGTTCATTCACACACGCACACACAAGCCGGGATGGAGTGGCGAGGGGTGTATGAATCAATTTTGGAGTTTCCTCAGAGAAAATTTGAAATGAATTATATTTTTTTCTTCCATATTCTTAATCTCCATGTGTTTCCATGTCAATTGAAAAAAAAAATTCTAAAAATTAAAATTTTAAAATTTAGGGTGGGCAAGGGGGAATTCAAAATTTTGAAAAAATGTTTTTTGGCATATTCA
>NC_068988.1:74606633-74610876 GCF_001194135.2 Octopus bimaculoides
GAAAAAAAAAAAAAAAAAAAAAAAGTCGATTTTTTGTGCCTGTGTACTTGTAAACATTAACCCTCAAAATGTAAAGGCTGGAAGAAATGCTACGCACCTTCTTAAATATGTTAATGGCTCTGCCAGCTCACTACCATAATAATAGTAATAATAGTTCTTTCAATAATAGTGAGAAATTTGGAAGAGGGTGGGACAACTTGATTACATCACACCCTGTACTGATAGGTACTTTATTTATAGACCCCAACATGATGAAAGGCAAACCTAACCTTAGTAATATTTAAGCTCAAAATGTACAAAACTAGGGAAAATGTTAAGCATTTTGTCTGATACACTAACAATTGTTAGCTTATTATCTCAATAATAATAATTATCATTGTCAGTAAGTGAATTAATCTGACACTGAACCAATTCTAACATCCAAGACATTTCAAATAATAACAATGATTATCAATATCACTTAGCCAACTTACATGTTCCTACAGTTCTACGCAAACAGTCTAAATGTATCATATAAGATTCATAGAAAAAAAAACGAGTGTTTAAAATTTACATTCTAATAATAGCAAGGTTAAAAAAAGATATTTACCAGACCATCTGTAAACAAACGAAACTGGCCTTGGTTTGTCAAATTATAAATATGACGAGCAAGTGCTTCAGCTATTATTTGTATATTACGGCTGAGTACGCTGGTGTCAACTCGAGACCTAAACATAAAAAAAAAAAAAGATTGTTCAATAATGATTAGCAGTAATGGTAAATGGAAGATATGTACTGTGTGATGAAAAGAGAGTAAATATTATAGCTTTCCATTAACTTCATATAGAAAATAGTAAATTCTGAAGTTATGCAAACATTCCAACTATGACCACCTCATCTTTTTACAGATATTTGTACTTTGGACTATATTATTTGATGCATTTTACCTCTTATTAACATGGCAAGAAGTGATTTGAGGGTGGTTTGCTGTTATTACTAGCAGGGTGTGCAACCATATAGTCTCTATCACTAGTTTGTTTTCTTTATGAACATGCATGTGTATCTATGTGTATGTGTACATGGGAGAATTGATAAAATTGTTTGACTTTTTCAAAATATTTTCCTTCTGGGCTTCTGATGACAAGATTCAAAATCAACAAAACATTCTCATGAAATGTTCAACTGATTGATAGTGACATCTCTTGAGCTGTATCCTCTTATTGTTAATAATATAATTATAGCTTTTGTTAAAAAGTGTTGCATCTCCTCATACTGGATTATTGAACAGTGTTTAGGTGCAAGTGTTGCTGTGTGGTAAGAAATTTGCTTCCCAAGCACATGGATTCAGGTCAAGTCCCATTGTATGGCCCCAAGCCAACCAAAGCTTTAAGAGTGGACTTGGTAAACGGAATCTGAAAGAAGCCTGTCATACATTATTCATATATGTATGCGTGTATATAATTTAAATAAGAAGATAAAGAAACCTTTTACTACAACTTTCATACAAATCATTAAAGAAGTGTTAAAGGATTTCTTTGTCTTCTTATTATTTGGATTATAGTTTACTCTTCACCACACCCACACAAGTGCAGACAACTGGCAGGATGGATACTAAGGTTCTTTAAGAC
This sequence comes from Octopus bimaculoides, assembly GCF_001194135.2. Taxonomy (NCBI): domain Eukaryota; kingdom Metazoa; phylum Mollusca; class Cephalopoda; order Octopoda; family Octopodidae; genus Octopus; species Octopus bimaculoides. Next base: position 74,608,241 of record NC_068988.1, read on the forward strand.
TAGAGACCAAGAAACTATGTTGACCCTGTGGAGGACATTTGTTCTCAGCTGCCTGGATCACTGCTCCGAGTTATGATCACTACATAGTACCATACTAACGGTGGAGCCTGAAGCAGTCCAACGCTATACATTAAAAAAATTGAAACTGCAGTAGATGAGCTACAAGAATAGGCTGAGAAAACTGCAACTTTACTCCTTGGAGCAAAGGCATGCCAAGTATGTAACAATCTACATATGGAAAACTCTAGAAGGGCTAGTACCTAATTTCAGCATCGAGTGTTATACAAATGCTAGAACTGGCCACCATTGTATTGTACCAAAAATACCATTCACTCCATCTAAATTCGGTATCAGGTACTGCAATAGTCTAGGATTCAAAGGCCCACAGCTCTTCAATGCCCTGCTACAAAAATTAAGAAATTTGCATAAGGTGGAAGTAGATGTTTTCAAAAAGGAACCAGACATCCTCCTCTCCACAATAGTATATGAAACAATAGCCTGACATGAGGTGCAGACAAAGGCAGCAGAATCAAACTCCCTTATACACCAAATAGGCCAACAGCTGGGACAAAAGCGCATACAGGAGTGATGATGTGAAACACCCCAGACTGAGGAAATCAGAAAAGCAACAGTGGTGCTCCAGCATAACTGCAGCTGAAATGAGTAAAAAAGTAAAAGAGTATATATTTACACACAAAAATATATACATACATACATATATACATGCATAATATATATATATACATATATATATATATATATATATATATATATATATATATATATATATATATATACACATCACCCATGCCAGCATGAAGGTCTCAGTCTTAGGTCCTCCTGCGCCGTGTGGCACACTGGGCGGCAAGGCTTCTCCAGCATGGTCGGTTGGCTGCAGCGATTTCAGCTTCATCCCATGAAATGTCAATGGCTTTGAGATCATAGATGAAGGGGTGGCGCCAAGTCACTTTTGGTCACCCTTGTTTTCTTTTGCCATGTAGTGGTTTCCACAGAATGGCAGTTTTCGCATGCAGCAGCAATGGTAATCAGGGGACATGGCCTATGACTCACAAGTGGCACTCAGTCACAATGTCATGGAGTGGACAGGTATCAGTTTGACAATGTATCTCATCATTGGTGATGTGGTCCTGGTATGGCATTCGCAGTATCTGCCAGAGACATCATAGCTGAAATACATTGAACCTTCGCATGATCTTTGCTGATGTCTTCCACGTTTCCACTGCAAGATTCTTTATGTGAGTTTGTGTGTTGAAGCATATTTTGTTGTGTCTGGGGAGAGTCATTTTCTTTTAGTGCCTTATTATATAACACACTCACTGGTAAAGTTTCCACTCATTTACTTATGTAGTTTTTCCTAAAAGTTCCATTGTGTCTTGCAACCTTTTCAATAGTCGTTGACTCTCCGTTATCCGAGCTGCGTTTTTTTATTTGTTCGTGCGCATGTGTGTAGGTCAGTGTGTGTATGCATGTAGCTATGTGTGTGCGCGTGTGTACGTATATATGTATGTGTGTACGTTTATATGTATGTATTCTGTATATTCATATGTTTGTGTGATCATGTTTGCATGTGTGCGTATACCTCTGTTAACCTTGTGAGTGCATGTTTGAGTGTATCTGTGTATGGGTTTTTGTGAATATGTACTGTGTCTGTATGTATGAATGTGTCTCCATATGTGTCCTTGTGTGAAGTGAAGTGTGAGTGTATAGTCATGTGTTTCAGTCTTCATTTGTGTATGTGTGTGTGCTTGTCTGTTCATATTACCAGTGTACCTATCCATTTATATGTCTATCACTTTACATTCATATCCATTTGCCCAAATACATGTGCATATACATATACTCAGCTTTGTCACACAACATGAAAATTAATATACTGATAGCAGACTTAGTTAGGATAATGAACAACATGTCCCCACTATGCAAACCCTATGAAACGAAAAAACATGAACAGAGCTTCATGCACCGCATGCAATTCTCTAGATATGATCAGAACGATAGGGTTTGAGTATACAGGGGTGCTAGAAAGAAGTTAGATAACATTATATGTAATTAAACCAGTGGTACCTGCCCTAGATATAGAAGCAAAGACTGGAATAGAATACAAAGAGCTTGTGACAACCAAACAGGGTGAATACGTGGTATAAAACTGACAAATATCAAGGAGTGATGTTTGTAGAGGCCACAGCCCATGGAGAACTAGTCCATAGATTTAGGAAAGCTCTGAAGGAGACTAAACTTAACATCAAGATTGTTGAAAAGCCAGGGAACTCCATCAGATTACAACTATGTAGGACATACCCCTTTGAGAATACCAAATACACCAAAGATAACTGCATGGTATGTAGGATTAATCCTGACATTAACTGTAAAATCAGAAATGTAGTCTACAGCATAAGATGCATAGAATGTGCTTGTAAAGACATGAACATGACATACACATGGGAGACATCTAGGAGCATTACGGAAAGACTAAATGAACATTTTAGATAATACTAGCAGTATAACCCGACCTTGTCCGGGTGTGACTTATTACGCCATCTACGATAAGTCTTGCTAGGTGAAAATCAACTAAAAAAGAAAGCCTTACAACGAAAAAACCCTTATGATGTAAATAA
>NC_068988.1:74612330-74616065 GCF_001194135.2 Octopus bimaculoides
TATGTGTATGTTGTTGTCACATATCACGTATGTGTAATTGTGTATGTTTTTACGTTTCTATGTTATGAAAAATATGCTAGAGGTAGAGGAAAAGTATTAAATGAGAGAGAGGAAGAAGTAAGAGTTTAAAGGTAAACCAAGTTAATCTATGACTATCTATGTATCACCTTCTCTCTCTCTCTCTCTCCCTCTTATTCTCTATAAGAACGCCGATACAGGGAGAAGGGAAGGAATATAAAAGTTGCTAGAAACGACAGCCAAATCTCCCTTAAATCACACAAAGTAAACGGAATTTTAAAAATCTAATTACTGCACTGGAAAGTTCAGATCGAGAAAATTCCATTGATGTAAAAATTTTTACGAAAAAGTGGAAAATGTGGATTTCTATAAACTTTCAAAAAGGCTTCACACAGACACACAACTTCAGCTTTATATATTAAGATGACGACAAAAAACAGTCCTCCATACTCTACCAACATGCCAAGGACCAACATGGAGGCAACCTGGGTCAACTAGACATCCACATTTTATACAAGCACCCAAAGGACCCAACCCTCAGACAAATACAGGAGTACGTCCTCATAAATGAAACCTCCCCAGTACTAAATAGGAGATATACATAGTAGGTAATCATACCCCATACCCACAGTTTCTATTTATATACAGGTAGAATAGTTAATGGGCTGTTATGTAGAAGTGTGTGTGTATACGTATATGCACATTTATGTAGGCAAATGGATAAACAGATAGACATACAGGTGGATAGGTATATAGGTAATATGAACAGACAAGCAGACATATGCAAATGAAGACTTAAACACATGACCATATACTCACACACTTCACTACACACAAGGACACATATGGAGACACACATCCACACATATAGACACAGTACATATCACAAAAGCCCATACACAGACACACTCAGACATGTACACACAAGGAGACAGAGGTACACACACATACACACATAAAACACAAACATGAACACACAAACAAAAAGAACGCAGCTCAGATAGCAGATAAAGTCAATGCCTATTGAAAAGGTTGCAAGATGCAACGAAAATTTTAGGAAAAATAAATAAGTGGAAACTTTACTGGTGAGTATGTTAAATTATAAGGCACTGAAAGAGAATAACTCTCCCTGGCACAATAATATATATATATATATATATCATATATACACATACACACATATATCATATATATACATACATACATATATCATATATATATACACATACATACGTATATCATATATACACATACATACATCATTGTTTAACATCTGCTTTCCATTCTAGCATGGGTTGGACGATTTGACTGAGGACTGGCGAACCAGATGGCTGCACCAAGCTCCAATATGATCTGGCAGAGTTTCTACAGCTGGAAGCTTTTTCTAATGCCAACCACTCTGAGAGTGTAGTGGATGCTTTTACGTGCCACCAGTATGAGGGCCAGTCAGGCGGTATTGGCAATGGCCACGCTCAAATGGTATTTTTTTACATGCCACCTGCACAGGAGTGATTCCAGTGGCACTGGCAACAACCTCGCTTGAATGTTTTGTTCACGTGCTACCGGCACAGGAGTCAGTCCAGCGACACTGGCAACAACCTCGCTCGAATATTTTGTTCACGTGCCACCGGCACAAGTGCCAGTAGGGCAACGCTGGTAATGATCGCACTCAAATGGTACTTTTTACATGCCACCGGCATGGAAGCCAGACAGCTGCTCTGGCAATGATCCCGCTCAGATGGTGCTGTTAGCACTCCACTGGCACAGGTGCCAGTCATCGAATTTAGTTCAATTTCGATTTCACTTGCCCCAACAGGTCTTCGCAAGCAGAGTTTAGTGTCCAATGAAGGAAAGGTATGCATAAGTGGGCTGGCTACACCCCTGGTAAAGGCCACGGGTTATGGTCTCACTTGTCTTGCCGGCTCTTCTTATGCACAGCATATTTCCAAAGGTCTCGGTCACTAGTCATTGCCTCGGTGAGGCCTAATGTTCGAAGATCATGATTTACCACCTCATCTCAGGTCTTCCTGGGTCTACCTCTTCCAGAGGTTTCCTCAACTGCTAGGGTGTGGCACTATATATATATATATATTATCTGAATTTTATAGTACTAAGTATCCATCACGGCTGGTCTTACCAATCGGTTTCATGCAAAAAATATAATAGAGTGTTCAGTAACAAGCTAATTATATAATTATGTTCATTAGAGGTAGCTGGCATGGAAGGGAATATGGGAACTGCTCTCCACTGCAGAGGTGGATTAGCACAACTAGTCATTGTTTGCCGCAAAAAGGTGGTGAAATGAAAAATGGACCAGGAGATTTGGCTAGGAATTATGTCCCTTGGTTAGATATGCTGTGAAGCTGTTAGGAGTTATCTTGAAGTGGGGAAAGTTTGTATTAATAATGTGGTGTCCCTGTGGGGATAGGGTGTGTGGTATGTGTAGCAGTGTCATATGTATAAATTTTCCTGAGGGTGTAGGTATATATAGCGCTGTGTTTGCTGGTCTGTTTTCTTTCTGTAAAGGATAAAGCTGTTGTTTTTTTATATGTATGTATGTGTGTGTGTGTGTGTGTGTGTGTGTGTGTAGAGTCTGTGTATATGTAGGGATACAATTTGCATGAGGGGGGTGCCTGCTGGTGGTTGTAGGGATAGTTATACACAGGGTGTCCACCTTATAGGGGTGTGCGTATGTGTACATGGGTGCATTGGTGTATGTCTTGGTCAAACTACTGTGCCCAAGGGTAGTGGAAGGTTGTTTGCAGAAGGTCAGAGCAGAGGACCTGTGGTTGCAGTGATGGTGGGTCATGCAGGTACGATAGAATGTACTTTCTTTCATGTGGACAAGGATTAAATACCTCACTCCTGCTATTGAGGTAAACATCCGGGCGTTGGGTACCTTTTAAAATCGCTCTCTTCTCAGCCTGGCATAATTTGCACTTCCTGCTCCTATTGGAATATGGCTTGCATCTTTCTATGATCTTCCACTTTATGCTATACTCCATGGCAATTTCTTTCAAAGCCCACGTGTGCTTGGCTAGCATTTTCTGGTGGTACTTTCTCATGGGGCTAGGATCTGACATGTAACTAATACTATCCTTGAAACCACTGGCAGCCAGAGCCCAGTTGTAGTATGGGGCAGCAGCATCAAAAATCTCTTTGCTTAAAGACAAGCTGGAGATTCTCTTGCTGACGCCCTGATATATCAGGTCATTAAAAATTAAATGTCCAATTTTCTTATGCACCAAGTTTGACGGTCGTTAACTCAAATATTTTATCCTGACAATTCTTTGTTTTACAACATTGAAGAGTTACATCATCACTTTTCATGTTGTTTATGAATGAATGTATCCTAGAGAGCTCGAAACATCAATGAGGTGTTTGGTGAAGATGTGGTAAATGAGCACACTGTACATAGATGGTTTGAGAGATTCCAGTCTGGTGACTTTACTCTTGAAAATCAGCCCTGTGGTGGACCTGAGACCATGGTGGATAATGATGAGCTGGAAACTGTAGTGGAAGTGGATACATCTCAAACTACGTGTGACTTAGCAGCAGAGTTTGATGTTTTGATTCCAACTGTATAGGACCATCTGAAACAAATTGGTAAGGTAAAGAAGCTGGACAAGTGGGTACCACATGAACTGAACAAGCATCAAATGATACGTCGTCTTGAAACTTGCTGTTCTTTGCTGTCACAGCATAAAAGCGAACCAT
>NC_068988.1:74616182-74622681 GCF_001194135.2 Octopus bimaculoides
TTGGTCAATAGAGACAGGCCAATTCTCTTGCAAGACAATGCTCGACCACATGTTACACAAAGAACGCTACTCAAGTTATAGGAACTGAACTTGGAAGTACACTGTCATCCACCATATTCACCAGACCTTGCACCAACTGACTATCACATTTTCCAGGCATTAGACAACTTTTTATAAGGTAAAGACTACAAATCTGAAAGAGATGCCAAAACAGCCTTTCATGATTTCATTGCCTCTTGCTCTTCAGAATTCTTCGCTGCCAGCATAAATAAGCAACCAATAAAATGGCAAAACTGTGTTGATAATTTAGGTGCATACTTTTATTAACTGCATTGCCTTTTGTTGAGATAAAGTAAAATAAACTATCAGTTCAAAATTGGACATTTCATTCTTAATGACTAGATAAATACATTCTTTTACTATTTTACATGTTTCAGCCTTAAGGCTGTGACTATGCTGGGGCACATGTAGTGGCCAATTCTATGTGATTGGCTTTTGATGAATGAGGGAGTTCGAGACTACTGCCCTCTTTTGAGTCTCCTGCCTTGATATTGGTTCAACTGGGACCTTGGATAGCAGGAGGTCAAGATGATTCTTGAAAACATCTACCACCACTTCATGAAGATCCCTCAGATGTTTTGTAAAGGCATTAAATTGCAAGCTATTGCAGTACATGGTCCTCAGTCTAGATGGAGTAGCTAGAACCTTTGGAAAACTGCAGTGATGTCCAGTGTGGAACTTGGTATAGCTCTCAATTCCAAAGTTTGGTACCAGCCCTTCCAGGATCTCGCCACCGTGACATCAATTTGATGAAAAATGTTTCATGGGTATAAACAGACAGCTTATTAACAGTTATCTATTTAGCATTTGCTAATTCTTCATTTCAATGCGAATTGCTTTGATTTGCTAAAACTTATCATTTCAATTCATTGTTTTAATTTGCTAGTGTTTCAGGTTTTGATTAGGTAAGATCATTTTATTTCTCAAGCAAAATTTAGGCATTTTGCGCACTAGCTGTTGTGACATCAATTTGACTAAATCTGCCCCAGTGTAAAATTTTGCTAGTTTACACACATGCTCAAAAATGACGACGACATGGGTTCGCTACCAGACTCTGCTCATTTTGTCATCAAATTGGTCCTACCCATTAATATAGATTTAAAATTTTTGAAAAATGTCAAAATTTGAAGAAAAATGTTTCATGGCTATAAACAGACATCTTATTAATGGTAATTTTTTTACCAGGTACCTCAGCTAGTATATGTGTGTGTGTGTATGAGAAACAGCGAAAGGGACATAAACAATATCAAAAACACATACACAAGCTGAATTGCCTTCTATGACTATATGCAGAATGGTGTAAGAAACATTGGCTGACCACAGAAAAATTCAAATATGAATGAGAAACAGCATGAAGGATATAGACAATATTGAACACACATACACATGGTATGTGTTTTGCCAGTTCATGGGCAGGCTGTGATTGTTGGAGTAAGAGAATATATTATCAGGCCTTGTTTCAGGTACACAGAATTGACAAGTCACAAAGATGACGAAACATTAATGTCTATCGCTCCTGTAACAGGACCTGATGTGAATTATCTCACTTGTCTATAGCCTCCAAGTGTTTTAACACCAACTGAATTCATGAGAATATATTCTCAAGTGTCAACAATTGAAGCCTGCCCACAAACTGACAAAACACTTACCTTGTGTATGCGTGTTCGATATTGTATATATGTGTGTGTGTGTATAGTGGACGTTAAAAATATGATGATGATGTTTTATTTCCTAATACTGGATATTAAATAGTGTTACAGTTTCTAATAGTGGATTGTAGTAGTGAGACATGGGCCCTGAATGAAGAGGGGGCATGTGAAGGCGAGAGAGGAATGAAGCCAGTATGCTCCATTGGATGTGCAATGTCAGTGTACATATGTGACAGAGTGTTGGCATATCTGAGAGGAAAGTTAGGCATAAGAGGAATTAGATGCAGTGCGCAAGACAGAACACTGCACTAGTTAGGTCAAGTGATGTATATGGATTAGAACAGTTGCATAAAGAAGTACTAATCACTTAAAGTGGATGGAATTTGTGGGAGAAGAAGACCCAGAAAGACATGGGATGAAGTATTGAAGGCCGATCTCAAGACACTGAGCCTTATGAAGGCAATGACAAAGAACCAAGATATTTGGCACCTTACTGTACTCAGGAAGACCCACTCACCACAGCAAAATTGATATTCTAAAAACCACCTTAGTAATGCATGTCCATGAGGGGTTCTGCCCCACCACCATCCTCTTTGCTCTGTCATCCTTCCTCACTCCACATATCATCCCCTAACACCTATCACTTCTCAGACACCTGAGGGCAGCTTTCTCATAACCACTTCCAATTCTCATTACTGTCTTCACCAATCACATTTCTGTGCCTTGTTCCTCCTATACTGTTCTCCATTATTAACATCTTGCTTCTCTGCTGTCACCCTCAATGCCCTCACATATCTACTGCAACCGCTGCCCCCGAACCTCTCCTCAGTTTCTCCCCATCATTTGCTACAGGCACTTCTAACCTGCCCACTTGCCCACGAAAAACCTCTATATCACTTTGCCTAATCTTACCACCTCCAAAGCCTCTCAAAGGTATATTCCTACTAACTTTCGCTATCATCTCTGCACTATTACTCTCCTTATTTTACTCTCTAGCTCACTCTCCTTTTCTTTCCAACTGGAGCATCCATGTATCTACAGGAAGATGCTTATCTCTGTCCCTCTCAACTGGCACAAAGCCATTTCCCCCATCGATACTACTACTCCTTCCCAGTTGAAGGGTTTTTTTTGCCTTTTTTGACACCAATGATGATGATGATTGTTATTATTAAATAAGTATTAGATCCAACCATCAATGTTGGATTAGCTTATAAACTGAGCTATTGTACAAAAGTTAGGGTAAGTGTGTTTGAGTTATATTAACTGGATTAAGTTATCCTGGTTAGGTTATGGTACAGTGGTCAGATTATCATAATTGGATTAAACATTAGCACTACTATCATTGTATGCTGTTTAATTAAATTATTCATCATTGATTGGTTCTGTGTTAATAGCTAGAGGTGAAAGAGAGAGCCATGCACAAATTTTCTACTTACCTAACATCAAGAACAGTCGCCCTCTCTGTTGTCTTGTGTGTATCCAGTCGTGAAAGACTGAATGCTGGCAGTCTCTTTATGCTGAATCTCTCATGTTCCCAGGCTAAAGTGTCCTCAGCCAAGTTGATTTTTTTGTGTATCATCTTAAATTGCACATCAGGAAAAAATTTTTTGGTAATTTCTTCTAAATTCTGGTAAAGAGAGAATTTAAGGATAAAGTGTCGTGTTGAGGGGAAAAATCAAAAGAAAATGAAATATGCAGAGTTGCCACAAGAAAGGACAGCCATAAACTGAGAGCTTGTAGGAGACCTACTCTCAACAATGTTATTGTATCACCTACAACATGGCTACAGTGTGGTTTGAGCTTTATCCCTACAGACCCTAATTATAAGAATCAGGAAGTCATGTGAAGAAAGCTACTTTTGACTATATATGTAATTCTTACCAAAATCAACACATAATGATAACCCTAACCTCACTTATCACTGTCAATATTAAATCATAATTACACTTTAATATAAGATAGGGTAATCAGGTAAAATAGTCAAATTATCCATGCAAATTTATCAAGGCATGCACCAACATTTCTTCTGAATGCATCATGCTCCTTAATTCAATAAATCTTACAGCCGATTCAAGAGAGTAATATATTCAAGAGAATACGCACTCCAGTATTTTCTCTAGACCTGATAAAATTTGAGCTCAAACTGAAGAAATTTAGTAAACATTCAGTGTTCATTGCTGTTCATAAAAACAAGAGATTGCTACAAAATACCTAATAAACAAAGAGACAGCGAAGCTCTTGGAGCTCCAAGATGCAACTAGATATGTAGACCATGTAGAAATGTAGACCATGTAGAAATGTAGACCATGTAGAAATGTAGACCATAGGCGGTGAGCTGGCAGAAATGTTAGCACACCAGGCGAAATGCTTAGCGGTATTCCGTCTGCGTTACGTTCCGAGTTCAAATTGGGCCGAGGTCGACTTTGCCTTTCATCCTTTTGGGGTCGATAAATAAAGTACCAGTTATGCATTGGGGTCGATGTAACCGACTTAATCCCTTTGTCTGTCCTTATTTGTCCCCTCTGTGTTTAACCCCTTGTGGGCAATAAAGAAATAAGAAATGTAGACCATGTCATATTTCTGTGGAAGGCATCACACACATGATTAGTAGCTGCCAGTAAATATCATCAAGCTATTATCTTCCTATGTGACTGATATTGTCGCAACAACAATATACAGTGCCATTCAGAAAAAAGACTGTCCTGGAATAAATATATAGAATGCATACATAAACATCCACACAAGGAATACTGGTGGAACATTCCCATCTAAACATGTCAAGTGTAAACATAACAAGATGGATGTTGTCTGGGGCAAACAAGAAAAAATATGAAACATCATAGAGGCTTGCTTATGTGAATTTCTCTTTGAAAATCAGAGACAAAGAGGATAACTATAAACAACTGCTTCAAAACCTCCAGCTACTATGTTCAAATTATAAATTCACATTTATACCAATATTAATTAACGCATTTAGTTTGTGAGTAAATACCTAACTGACAATTTGGATAAGGGTTTTCAGACAAGAAATCACCCAACTAACTCACACGTTATAAGTACAATCTGCAAGTAGAACAGTAAAAATATGCAAGACTTTCCTCAAGTTTAAAATGTGACATTATTTTATTATCTACATTAAAATGATGGAGCTTTGTATCTTTGTTAGAAACCAGCTCCTTCTTCAGAGGAAGAATTTAAATAATTAAAAACAGAAGAGAACACACACACACACACACACACAAAATTTGAATGCATCACCCATACCTACAGGAAAAAACTGAAGTAAAATAAATGAAATTTTATAATAAAACTTTTTGAATTTCAAGTAATTAAATTCAAGGATCCATATTTTTAAAACAGTTGTGAACAATAACAGATTGATATGTATTTAAAATAAATGTAATGTCAAATACAAAGAATTTTAATGTCAACATTTTCCATGTTGGCATAAGAAGAAATTTCTTGAGGCAGTATTTTTCAACTGGATGCTCTTCCTCAAGTAAAGTGCTTGATCCCATATCTTCACATGTTGAACCACCTTCTTACTAGACTTCTTGTGTACGAGGTCTGATCAATAAGTATCTGGACTGTTGCCAAAGTAATGAAGCTAAAGCATGCAGAGTAAAGCCACTTCACAAAAATTCACCTTGAACTATGCTGTGCATGTGCACTAAGTTTTATCATTTTAGCTCACTTCTGCTGTTTACAGCAGTGTTTGGTAGGAAGTTGTCATGGCGATACCTGCTCAGAGGCCTACACAAAGTGTATGGAGAAGAATGTATAAGTTGCACACAAGTGTACAAGTGGTTCAGACATTTCCAAGATGGCCCAAAAAATGCTGATATTGATGAATGTTCTGGGAGATCTGCAACCAGCAGAACTGAGAAAAACATCACAGACATGCATGCAGCTGTGAGGGGAAATCGTCGAATAACCATTCATGAGTTATCAGAGGATGTGCAGATTAGTTACAGTTCAGTTCAGTCCATTATCACTGAAGATTTGGGTATGAGACACGTGTCTGCCAAGTTTGTACCAAAACTGCTTTCAGCTGACCAAGAAGACACTTGGGTTTCAGTAGTACAAGATCTTGATTATGTTGAGAATGATGAAAACTTTTTGAAAACCTTGCATAGGCTTCTTTTGGCAAAATTTGATGCAGATTCCCATCTCAAATATCTATCATGGTCAATGCGATGATCACACGCTACACATGTTCCTTCCAAGCACTGCTATAAACTGGGGAAGTGAGTTAGAATATTCAAACTTAGTGCGCATGCACAGGAGAGTTCAAGGTCAATCTGTGTCAAGTAGCTTCACTCTGCATGCTTTAGCTTCGTTACAATGGCAAGAGTCCGGATACTTATTGATCAGACCATGTATGTAGGACACAAACATAACTACTGCTCAAGCAGTGTCAATATCAAAATGTCTAAAGATACACAGACACATTTTAAAATATACACACACAGGTTTCTGTACAGTATCTATGAACACAAGACAAGAGATCTAACACATCATCATCATCATCGTCGTTTAACATCTGCTTTCCATGCTAGCATGGGTTGGACGATTTGACTGAGGACTGGTGAAACCGGATGGCAACACCAGGCTCCAATCTGATTTGGCAGAGTTTCTACAGCTGGATGCCCTTCCTAACGCCAACCACTCAGAGAGTGTAGTGGGTGCTTTTACGTGTCACCTGCACGAAGGCCAGTCAGGCGGTACTGGCAACAGCCACGCTCAAAATGGTGTCTTTTATGTGCCACCCGCACAAGAGCCAGTCCAGG
>NC_068988.1:74623867-74625152 GCF_001194135.2 Octopus bimaculoides
TTCCAACCCTCACCTTCCTGGCAGCATCTCTGTACATGGCTCGCACAGCTCTCACTAACCATTCTTCTTCCCAAGTTTCCTCATTGACCACCAGATAAGGGATCGGGGGACCCTGTCAAAGGCTTTCTCCATGTCAACAAAAGCCAGGTATAGAAGTTTATCCTTGGCTAGGTATTTCTCCTGCAGCTGTCTTACTAGAAATATGGCATCAGTGGTGCTTTTACCTGGCACGAACCCAAACTGCATCTCATCTAAATTGATTCGCTCCCTAATTAGTTGGGCTATGACCCTCTCCGTAACTTTCATAACCTAATCTAACAGCTTGATGCCTGCTTGCACTGATCAACTCATAATTTTCTTTTCTCAATCCATTATACCAACATATGTGCACAGCAATATGTTTTGTATTCAATTCCAGAAAAGTCATCAAACAATAATTTAAGAGATTTAAAGATTCCTTGTAAATTTAGTGTACAAACAGATAAAAATTAAAAAACTACCTACTTTTAAGAAAATTCCACCAGCACTATCTTCTCTAGGTGGTTTAGATACATGTAAGTTCAAAGTGTTACCATTGCCAATGGTATCAAGACATAGCACATAGGCCACATCTGTTAACTGGTTGTTATCTGAAATAAATAATATTAGAATGTATATCATTAATGTGTACGTTCACCATCCCTATGTGTTTAATGTATCTGAACATATCTAGTGGATACCAGAATGAGACAGTGAGAGAGAAAGATAGAGAAAAACCTACAAGACAGAGAAAGAGAGAAGTTACAATGGAAGAGGGATGGATTCCTTTTTGCTTTGAATAGAATGGCAATAATTAGCCATTGTGAGAGTGAAGGGAAGGATAGAGTTAGTGATTGTAAAAGAGAGAGAAAGAGAGAGGTGATGATGAGGTGGTGTGTGGGAAATAAAGAGGACAATTGAAAACAGGCTGTGCTTATTCCAGTTTTTCACCTCCACAATGTTATTTGATCATCTTATATATACATATATATATATACATACACACACATATATATATGTATATATATATATATATATACATATAAGTTCAAAAAAAAGGAAAAAGACAAAAAACAACAATGTGAGGACATGATACAGATAGTTTTATTAGACGCTCGGGAAAGGAAAGAGAGAGAGTATGACGTTTCGAGCAGAGCTCTTCGTCGGAAACAAGGAAAGTCCAAGGAAGGGAAAAGCGGAGGAAGAAAAAGTCGCCACCGATGTCCACGAGGTTACATTGTGGAAGGACCGGAAGGGGAAGTGGTGG
>NC_068988.1:74628643-74649019 GCF_001194135.2 Octopus bimaculoides
TGTTAAATAAGTTATCTACGAAGAATAATCTTTTAAAAAAACCAAATGAATAATATAAAAAACAAGAATACATATTATTTTCAAATAGTAAAAAATCATTTAGCAAAGTAAAAACAGTACTTATCCATATGATTTTCTACTAGTGTGCATACCCGACAGAGTGTAAGTATCTTGAGAGAAAAGTTGAACATAAGAAGCATCAGCTGTGGTGTGCAAGAGAGACGATTGCGCTGGTATGGACATGTGGCGAGAATGGACGAGGATAGCTGCGTGAAAAAGTGCCACACCCTAACAGTTGCGGGAACCCGTGGAAGAGGTAGGCCCAGGAAGACCTGGGCTGAGGTGGTGAGGCAAGACCTTCAAACATTGGGCCCCACTGAGGCGATGATTTCTGACCAAGACCTTTGGAAATATGCTGTGCGTGAGAAGACCCGGCAAGCCAAGTGAGACCTAAATCCAAGACCTCTGCCAGGGGTGTAGCCAGTCCACTTATGCATACCTTCCTTCTTTGGACACTAAACTCCGCTTGCGAAGATCTGTTGAGACAAGTGAAATCGAAACCGAACTAAATTCGACAACTGGCACCCATGTCAACGTCGTCTCCTTCATTGGGACACGAAACTCAGCTTGCGAAGACTTATTGGGGCAAGCAAAAGCGAAATCGGGATGGCACCTGTGCCCAGCGTCGCCTTTCTGGCACTTGTGCCTGTGGCATGTGTAATAGACTTTCGAGCGAGATTGTTGCCAGTGCCCCTGGACTGGCTCTTGTGCGGGTGGCACATAAAATACACCATTTGAGCGTGGCCGTTGCCAGTACCGCCTTACTGGCCTTCGTGCAGGTGGCACGTAAAAGCACCCGCTACACTCTCAGAGTGGTTGGCATTAGGAAGGGCATCCAGCTGTAGAAACTCTGCCAAATCATATTGGAGCCTGGTGTAGCCATCCGGTTTCACCAGTTCTCAGTCAAATCGTCCAACCCATGCTAGCTTGGAAAGCGAACGTTAAACGATGATGATGATGATATATAGGTAAGTAGAGTTAGCGGTTGGAATAACCGTCTAAGGAATAAGAATATCCACTATTACTATCAGTATATATTACTTATGTTTATGTATGTAACTTACCAGTTGATTCAAGACTGTCTTCAATCCAGCGTTTAGTACCCTGGTAGTTAAATTTACCACCACCAGTCAATAAAAACACCAAATTATATCTATTGCATGATCAAGGAATACATGGTAATAACTAAAGAGACATAATAAACTCAAAATTACAAAAAGAAAACCTAAAAAGCTTAGCTTTTATTAACAATCACATTTTATCAAG
The DNA here is from genome assembly GCF_001194135.2 of Octopus bimaculoides. Lineage (NCBI taxonomy): Eukaryota > Metazoa > Mollusca > Cephalopoda > Octopoda > Octopodidae > Octopus > Octopus bimaculoides. The sequence continues at coordinate 74,629,970 of NC_068988.1, forward strand.
ATATCTTTGTGAAATGTTCTTTATCTCTTTTAATACAAGTCTTCTTCAAACCACTCGTGTTGCTGTAACACAATATCTAGTGATATTCCTACTTCCCTATGGTACCAGACAGTAACAACATCTAGCAATGTTGCTATTCATGTGCGGTATAACACAGAAATGACAACATCTAGTGATGTTACTACTTTTATGTCATACCAGATACATGGAGTAAATTATCAGAAAAAGAACAGTTCAATGGTACAACACTGGGCTACTTCAAACCATTGTTCCAGCTGTTACTACTCAGTAAATCTATGTTCCAAAGACTAAATTAATTACTAGTTATTTTAATAAATTCTTTCGTTACTTTATGTTTTAATTGAAACAAAATCAATGTATTTCAACAGAAATATGGTAACAAAAGGGTTAATAGCAACTGATTTCTAACAATACAGGGAGATATGAAGATATAAGAAAAAACTCCATCTTTCTTTCTTTCAAAGAAAAAACAACCACTGATACTTACAAGGTAATGGTGGGTGCTATTGTATAACTAATGCAATAGCACCACCAGCCTACCACTGTTCAAAGGAAACAGATTTCTTTTCCTTTTTTATTCTGTCCCTGACATTGTACTATATACATACAGAATATTAACCAAGAAGAACAGTATAATTTTTATTCTTATGAGGTCAAAGTAGACTGTGGGATGTGAATCATAAATGAGAACTACTGAAAGATGAGTTTGCCTATTTCTCCCAGTCAGTGGGCTCCGAAGTGGACTAAGACAGCAGGAGTCTAGTGATTTATTTATACATACTGTACTGTTATTGTTTAGATCAGTGTGTCTTGTATATACATGGTTTAATGTTGTTTAGTTCACAGTGTTTTAAATATGTAAATCATTAACATTTAATGTCCATGTTCCATAAAGGCATGGGTTGGTGGTTTGAGAGGATTCAATGGGCCCAAGGACTGCATCAGGATACACACACACACACACACTGTAGTCTTGTTACTACAGATACACTATAGTCTTGTTACTATAGATACACTATAGTCTTGTTACTATAGATACACTGCAGCCTTGTTACTATAAACACACTGTAATCTTGTAACTACAGACATACTGTAGTCTTGCTACAAAAGATACACTGTAATCCTGTTACTAATAGATACACTGTAGTCCTGTCACTAAGAACACAATAGTCTTGTTACTATGTACACTGTAATCTTGTTACTATATATACACTGTAACCTTGTTAGCATAGACATGAGGGGAAGTCAAATTATCTGCACTTTCACCATAACATATCTTTATTATTGTCATCCTGCCTTCTGCGCATGTGTGCTTATAGTTGACTATTCTGGTCATGTGACAGAAGTTTGAGCCTGATTGCGTCATTTTTCTTTCTGGCTTTACAGTGTAAGCAGTGTAACGATAGCAAAAGTATGTTATGGAGAAAGTGTGGATAATTTTTGACTCCTCATTGTACATCGTAGTCTTGCTACTATATACACACTGTAATCTTGTTACTATAGACACACTTTAATCTTGTTACTATACACACATTGCAATATTATTGGTTGTTTTGTTCATCTTACATCATATTGACTAAGGTAAGTTCTTGGGTTCCACAGTAAATTTCACAGATATCAATTTCACTGATAAAAACTAATGAAAGCTGAGAACTGTCATGTTGCTTGGGTTCTTAGTTGGGCTACTTTTGTGTACCTAGAGATGCCCTTTGTGTAAAATATAGAAATAGATATAGAAGAGTGCATTAAACTGAGAAGACAACTTCACTAGTACTGGTGCCATGATTAAAATACACCCAGTACACATTGTAAGTTAGTTGGTATGCGAAAAAAGCATCCAATTGTAGAAACCATGCTAAAATGGGAGACATGGGAGTGAGACATGTCCCTGATGTATCTCAGACAGTAACTCTGAATAACGACTTAAACTGTAACATCCCATTTAAAACATGCCAGCACAAAAAGAGGACATGATAACAGTAAAACACAGTAAGATGGTGCACTTCACAGATAGGTAGACTGATGCTGACCATACTGTTGAGAATGAAACATTATGTCAACTCCAATATACAGAATGAGAGTAAAAATGTAATGCAATTTAAAAAAGGATACTTTGCATGTGTTCGAGAATTGGTGTAAAGTTTGGAGAAAAGACGAGCCAATTCAAGAAGTGTAACTACTCCACTTCCATTGGAATCAGCTCCTTCAGACAAACCCTGAAAGGTAAAACATTAAAGCAATAAGGCAAGGTTGGAGTAAATTCACCTTATTTCATATTTCAGTTTTAAAATTTGATTGGTAAACTGGATATAGAATCAAAAATACTGTGGAAAGAGAGAGAGAATGGTAGATGGGAAGTTATATTGACATTGCGTTGTAAACTGCAGACAGTCAGGTAAAGCATGGAACAATAATGTTGACAACAAAGAGAACATCTAGTATTCCTATTTATATGTGATACAACAAAGATAACAACATTTAGTGATATTCCTATTCATGTGTGGTACAACACAGAAATGACAACATCTAGTAATGTTACTACTTGTATGTCGTACCAGATACATGGAATAAATTGTCAGAAAAAGAACAGTTCAATGGTACAACAATGGGCTACTTCAAACCATTGTTCCAGCCATTACTACTCAGTAAAACAACTATAAAAATAGCTACAAAGCAAGTTCCTATATAATTGACTGGCTTGCTCAATGAAGTGGAACAAATCTATTAAATTAATAATTGGTTTAGAAGATATCAAACATTTATTACACAACACAAGCCAGCAGGACAACCACTTCGAGGTAATTTAACCCACTAGATATAGCAGCTAAATCACACCTTACCTGGGTATGTGATGTACAAATATACAAAGTGTAGGCTGTAGGTATTAAGTAAATTACAAGACAATAAGAATACTGGTTTCAAATTTTGGCACAAGGCTAGCAATTTCAGTGCTCAACTGGTACTTATTTTATTGACCCTGAAAGCATGAAAGGCTAAGTTGACTGCAATTGATTTGAACTCAGAATGTAAAGACAGATGAAATGCTGCTAAGCATTTTGCCTGGTGTGCTAACAATCCTAACAGTTTGCTGCCTTAGAATATGTAAAAATATTGACAACAAAATATATGTATCTAGACATTCATATAAACATGAACACATATACATGGTCATGAATAGAACCCCTTCGATCAGAAATCAGCACAATAATAAACAGTAACAACACTAAAATGAAAATACAATGTTACAGATAAAAAAATATTCCTTACTTATATAGTCCTTCAAAACAAAAGCAAAAATAATGACAATGAAAATAGTTAGAGTGTACTTACTGGTGCAATACCCATAGAATCATAATGAGCAACTATGATGACACTGGGCAACTGTTCTTCAATACCGTAACCTGCCAACCGACCCTGTAAAAGGAGGAGAACAATAACAACAACAACATCACATTTAGGCAGCAAGAAAGACAGGAAATGAATGAACAAAGACATCAAAATTTGGCACTAAAAATGATTATACCACACATCAACATCTTAAATGCCATTCTGGGAAATAATTGCAGCAAGGATAACAATGATGGAGATGGTGAAATGAAAAAGAAAAGTCTCTCTGGCCCAGTAAACCCTCAAAAGATCAAAGCCAAATCTATGATCAAAAGGCCTTCAAAAGAAGGCAACATCAATGACACTAGCCCTTCCTCCACCACTGCAGACAGTCAGAGAGATGAGGGGCTGAAAAATGGACACAAAAACAAAATGAAGACAAAACAAAAGCTTCCAGAAATAACCAAGAGCAACAAGAAAAAGTAAAAGAAAAAAAAGTAAATCCCCCAAGATAAAAAAACAACCCAGGCTGACCTCCAAAATAAAAGAAAAAACAAACTTTGGAGCATAAAAGAAGACCAACATTGTGGGAAAAAGAAATAGGAGATACAAAAGTGGCAACATATGCTGATTTTACCTGCAAGAAAACTACTGACATAGAGACAATGGTACAAACTGCCATTCTGCACATCTAAAGCCCTGCCATACATGCACGGGCCTGGACCAGAACTTCTTTCCAGAAGAAGCACAAAAGAGAAGCACCAAAGAAGAAATCACTCACTGTATGCTCCTAAAAGACGATTTGTAGGCATAGTGTGTGCTACTTCAAACAACCAGCTTCACACAGATGTGGAAAGGGCAGCAACTGAACAAAAATATTTTTGTGTATGGTACAAAAGATTGTGCAGCAGCTGATCCGACTATGTCAAACACAGACTTGGAACCACACCCATCACCATACGATGCCACCACAGTTGATAGATACAGGATGGCCACCACTAACACCAGCACATGCATCACACCAATATTTCTATTGAATATCAGATATCTGTTGCACCTGAAAGAAACAAAAATCTCTTTCCTGAGAGACCTCATTGTATGCAATCAAACTCTGTGTATAGCACTCATGGAAACGCATCATAGACCTGATATAGGAGTTGGTACTGAAGTATGTTGAATTATGAATTTACAGAAGATAAAGGAACCATGGTGGAGTTGCAGTATACATCTGTGAGAATCTCATGCTCTAAGTCCTGTTGTTATATTCAAATTCAGTATGTGACACTCAAATTGTACACATAAGACAACTTGATATTGTTTTATGTACTATATATCACCCACTGGATGCTCCAAATAACACAAGCAAGTTTGAAGACTGCCTCACAATAGAAGTTTTCACTAAATTGTAACAACACATCAGTGTATTTCTTGGAGGTGACTTCAACTTCCCCAGTGTGGGATGGCCCAAGTGTTTCACGTTCCCTGGAATAACACATGACCAACATGCACAAGTGGAGTCGCTGCTCAACCTTACCAATGCTTTATTCATTGAACAAATTGTACTCCAACCAATCAGGGCAAATAATATACTGGATCTCTGTTTCACAAACAATATGCATATTATCCGTAACATGCAAGTGACGCTGACGCTAGTCTCAGATCACAATATGATAGAGCTGACTATGTATGGCCCAAAAGAAGTTGCACACATACAACCTATATAAAGCTCCTGAAATTTCTCCAGTCTGAACTTTCATAAAGCAAACTGGAAATCGATTCAGAAAGAAATCCTCAAACAGGATTGTTCTAAACATCTCGCCACACCAGACATCAACATGAAATTTAAATATTTCATGTCCATAATGCAAGCCATAAAATCTGTCCCAACACACACAAGAATGAGATCCTGAGGGAGAGGAAAATTCATGAGACTACAGGTAAAGACTGCAAACCGCTAAAATAAACATTCTCAAAATACTGAAAAGACCTGCCTGAAAACAACAATGATGGAAACTGAGAAAAGTCTGCACCAATCCCATAAAAAAAGAGAGCAGATAAAGAAGCTTGGGTTATAAAAAGTATAAAGTCAAACCCTAAAGCTTTCTTTAACTCTGCCAAAGAAACAACTTTAGTACACAAGAAAGGGCCCCGTCTTCCAAAAGGATGGCTCCCTCACAGGAAACCCAATGAGGATACGTGAAATACTAAATAAACAGTTCAAAAGTGTCTTCACTACCCTGTTAGGCTGTAAAAATTTATTACATTGACATCAAAGAAGAAAATGTAATACTGGCCACGAGGTAGACACAAACTCAGCTGCTGGCTCTGATGGATTTCCAGCAATCTTTCTCAAATCATGCAGATGAGTCCTAGCAAAACCACTGCAGTTCTTTCTTAAAGAACATCCTTGCAAGTGTTAAGCTCCTAGAGGAATTGAAGGAGAGAATAATATGCCCTATCCATAAAGAGGAAGCACAGCAGAAGTTAAAAACTATAGGGCTTTCTCTCTGACCTCACACATCAGCAAAGTCATGGAACGAATAGCCTGAAGGAAAATAACTCCATTTCTTGAAGAGAATGACAACTCAAATGTGAATGTGACATATCTTGACCTTGCAAAAGACTTTGATAAAATTGAGCATGGTATGATATGTCACAAGCTGTGTGATCTTGGCATAGTCAGAAAACTTGGAGAATGGCTACATGAGGTGATGGAGAAAGTTGTGAGGTCCTGGATAGACAGAGTATGCAACGGAAGACCATATGTCTCCCAACAAGATTCCATGCTGTCGCATAAGGCTAGGACAATCCAAGCACGGATGCGTACCAATCTTCACGATCATGTTCTCCCAGACACATGGCCTCCTAGCTCACCAGACCTTAATCCAATGAACTATTATGTATGGGTTGTTGTCAAGAGAGAGGTCAATCAACACTCCTATAACACCATAACTCTCAAGCCTGCTATAACCAGCATTAGATCCAAAATAGATAAAAATCATCTGGTTTGGGCATTTCTCACTCCATATTGAAGTAGTCATTGATGCTAACAATGGATTCAATGAACAGGCAAGATAAAAGAATTCTTACGATTATTTGTAACAATTTTTGTTTTCAAGCATGTTTTATTTGATGAGCTATGCATCTTTTTCTAAATTCATACAAATGACCTAAAAAAAGTTGATGCACCCTGTATATGTGTATGTGTGAGTATATATCTATGTGTGCGTATGTATATATAAATATATGAATATATGTGTATACCAGCATGCTTTCTCTCTATGTGCATACACTTTTTATTTGTATACCAAGAACTTGCTTGCCATTTGACTAGCCTCTTAGTTGTCAGTCTGACTAGAATCCTTATGTAGACAGTTTTATACACTCCTAAATGGCTTTTGATTTCCCTTTCTCTGGCTTTTCGATTCTATCACTTTCTATCTGTTTCCATTCCCTTTTTCTGTCGGGGTTATTATGACCAGTCATATGTACAATGTGTTTTAACAAACATGTTCTGTCTCTATGTTTTATGTATGTATATAAAATATACATATATGCTTACACATATATATACACAAAATTATCCATATTTCTGGGAGTGGCTTTACTCTTCTAACTCTATACTCCATTTCTGACATTTCTATATTTTTTACCACAGTGATCTTTTCTTTAAATATGTATGCTTTTCTAAATAAAATTCCATTTAATTCTTGACAGTCCGATAAAGCTATAAGGTCATACACAAGCACTCAGTTGTGAGTGCAGTGCATCATATAGTTCATCTAATTTCTTCTTCACTCGTCATTTATTTAATTTGTGTGTGTGGTGGGGGAGTACAATTGGCTATACTGCATGTGTTCTTGTTTCTTGAATATGCACACAGTATTCTCGTATGTCTTTAGCGATGACTGAAAAGGCAGGCATCAAAAAGTGCATTCAGCCTTAAAAAGTCCCGTCCAATCCATGTCACCAAGAGAAAATAGACATAAGAATAATAATAATGGTATTCAAATAATATAATTAATAAACAACATAAGAGAAAAAAAAATATAAACAAAAGTGATGGTAGTGTTGCAGCACTGTAATAACAGGAAGCAGTAGAAGAGTAAGAAGGGTTATATTTCTATACCTGAATGTTAGTGATTTGAAAATCTGGGAGAGCTTTAGCCTGAGCTCCACTAACCACCATCTGGAAACCATTTGCTGAAGCAGCACTTAACAGGGCTAGGTAAAAAAATTAAAGAAATGAAATTAAGACAATTCAGATACTGTTGAAAAAGTGCTTTTTTCAACTTTTTAATTCAATAATAATTCATTTTATACCTTAACACATTTGTAATATTGTTTCATGTGCTATTTAAAAACTTTAAAACTTCTATTTCCTAAATCTTATTATGTAAAACCAGGTTCTAATGATTGACAGCTAGTTTTTAGTTCAAGTTTCCTGATGTTAAATAGCTGACAGAGGAAGTGACACCTAGACAACACACTAGTCTATCTTGGCAAACATTCCTATATCATCTGAAGTCTATACATTACAGAAAGGATGAAATGTACAACAAAATACTTAAAGTGAATTTTAATCAGACACCTCTAAGCTCACCTGGCCACCTTGCCCCCACTGGTACTATTTTGTAATTTTAAACTAATGGAGTGGCTGTGTGGTTAAGAAGCTTGCTTCTCAACCATGTAGTCTCAGGTTCAGTCCCACAGCATGGCAATTTCAACAAGTACTTTTGCTATTGCCCTAGGTTGACTGAAGTCTTGTAAGTGAATTTGGTAGACTGAAACTGAAAGAAGCCCATCACATGTGTGTGTGTACATGTATTATGTCTTGACATTGTATGAAAATTGTAGATGAGTGTCACCATCATACAATATCCTTTGTTTCCAGTCTTCTGTAAAAACATGTCTGACCATGGAGAAATATTACCTTGTTTGGAAATAGATGAGGGTTAGTGTCAAGAAGAACATTCAACTGGAGAAAGTCTACCACAACAAATTCCATCTGACCCTTATAAGCATGCAAAAGTGGACATTAATCAATGATGGTGATTGATGATGTGTGGCAATACTGTGGTATATCTAGACATTACTATTGGGGCAATAACATATCAATACACAATAGAACTCCAGTCCGCTACTCGAAAGGTAATTCATTCTTTTACATCAGTTTTTCCATTGGTTAGATGAACATGTGTTAAAGTATTGTTCTATAGCTGGTTGCCATTCCTGTTGCTTCAACTTTATAAGTAAAAAAGCTACAAGACTATTTGTTAACAGGAAATGTCAACAAATATCACCAGCTTTGGTGTAACACTTCCAAGCAAGGATCTGAAATGTTAAATTGCACAACATGCCTGCGTGTGCACACATACACACAGAGTTTACTTTGAAGCATCTCAATTCAAAATTTTGCATCCATCAGGAATTTCTGCTCTAACTCATCTACAGATTCTGCTATAAAAAATACTAGGTGCGTTCCAGAAGTTTTGAGTAGAGGTTGGTATAAGTTTGCTAGATTATTGCCTACCAACTATTTTTTCCATTCCAGATTGAAGGAGACAGCTGTAATAGCACTTTGAACACAGCTTACTAAACACTGCTTGTCACAACTGATTAGTTTCCAGAATGCAATCAGGACATGAAGACAACTTGAAAGCTGGTTATGCAATAAGGTTGTGTAAAACTGGGCAAAAATATTACCAAAACTTATGAAATGCTACAGACTGTTTATGGATTAACTTGTATGAAGTAGACACTTCACAGAGAATGGCATCAAAACTGACCTTCACCCTCCCAATAGTCCAGACCTTGCTCCCTGTGACTTTTGGTTGTTTCCCCAAGCTGAAGGAGGCTGTGACAAGGGTGCTGGGCACCTTCACTTTGAAGGACTTCCATGGGCCTTCATGAAGTGACTGGAGCACTGCAAGTGCACTGAAATTAGAGGTTCCCACTTTGAAGGAGATTAAAGTTTGTACTTCTTAAAACTAATAAACATCTCTCGTGAAAAGGTCTCAAAACTTCTTGAATGCACTTTGTAAGTCATCAGCATTACAAAAGATCCCAATGACAAAAAAATAAGTTATCAAATTTGTCACAATATGTATTCCAACTATTTATATAATTATTATGGTTAGAAATCACCATCACTGTTATCATCATCATTGTTATTATTATTAATCTTCCAGAATTAATCAAGTATTCCTGGGTTGATTCAATTAACTATATTTTTGCCAGACTTTTGTAGTCATCATTATCTTTCTGATAGATTCATGGTAATTTCTGCTGCATCACCAGGTGTATGCAACAATGTTTTAGGGCAATGCAAATCTGTGTTAGTATGTTACACCAGTTTAACATAGCCAAGGGGTTTAGCTTGTTTCTGGTGCTATTTCAGTGTTTTCAGTTGGGTAAAACAAATGCAGCGCGTGTTGTTTTGTTAGGTGGTGTTGTATGTGATGTGTGGTTGCTATAACATTAATAGATTGCAGCAGTGTATTGTGGGAGTTTCAGCCATAATAGCATTGGTCATTAAGGATGAGGTTTTGAGCCATTTTGGTGGACCATGTGTGACCATGTTATTTTATTGGGTGGTTATAAGGTATGCATTCTGTGCAGAAAGTGAGCTAAATTGTGCTTATTACACAACCTAACAGGCATTTTGTTATCAGGACACTTTAACCTCATTTGGAGGGGGGGGGGGGGGGGGGGGTTGATATGCTGAATCCAAAAATGGAATCCATTTTTTTTACCATCATGTCTAGAATTCAAAGTACTCAAACCCCACCAGTTTTCACAATTTTCCTCATTTTTCAGAAAAATGCTTTGTTTACCTATGAGATTTAGTACAAAACTTCAAGAGCTTGATGACCAGGAAGTATCAACTGAGCTGGAGGCAGCCATAAATGATCTAGATTACTGGCACTAGCTCATCAGACCAGTTATTTGATTGAAATGAACTCAGTGACTTGGTTAGGGACATAAATTTATCAAAAGAATCTGCAGAAGTTCTTGTGTCATGATTAAAGGAAAAAAGCCTTCTTAAAGAAGGAACCAAAATCATCTATCACACTAGGAATGCTGAATTTTTTCTTTTCTTCACAGAAAAGAATGATTTAGTGTATTGCACAAACATTGAGGGACTGCTTCAGAGAATGGGATTAACAGAATATGATGCAAGTGACTGGTACCGTTTTTAGAGATAGCTCGAAAAGGAATATGAAATGTGTTCTGCTTCATAATGGAAATATATTGGTTTCTGTTCAAACTGCTCACTCTACAAATCTAGCAAAAAAATAATAATGAAGTTGTGAAAGCAGTGCTAGAGAAAATTAAGTACCATAACCATCAGTGGATGATATGTGTAGACTTAAAGTTGGTCAATTTTTTATGTATGTGGGACAACAGAGCCAGGGAAAAACATTGGGTGATCAAAGAATGACCGTAGTAAATATTAGTTCCAGGGACTTTTAATGTGGTTGAAGAGCCTTTAGTTCAACTGGAAAAATTGTCCTACTTCCACTCATATCAAACCTGGCATTATGAAGCAGTTTGTTAAAGTTCTGGATAAAGATAGACCATGCATTCACTATATCTGCAGCACATTTCCTGGTCTGAGCAATGAAAACATAAAAAATGGAGTATTTGATGAACCTCAAATCAGAAAATTGATGTAAGATGAGAACTTTATAAATTGCATTGAAGTAGCAGCATGGAAATCATTTGAAATAGTTGTAAATGACTTTCTGGGCAACTAAAAAGCAGTAAACAATGCTGAAATATTGACAACATACTGGTGACCATCCAAATGTTGGGAGTAAATATGAGCATAAAGCTGCACTGTCTCCACAGCCACTTTGATAAATTCCCTGAAAATCTTTGTGACAAAACAGCGAGTACGTTTTCATCAACAGAACAAAAGTATCAAAGTAGATGAGACTTGCATGTGATGATAGACTACTGCTGAAACTTGCCTCATGATCTTCCTGATGTTCAGCACTCAAGAAAATTATCCGAAAGCAAATTCAAGAGAAATTAGGTATAAACAATGATGTAATTTGTCTGTAGAAATTTCAAGATATTTACTAGTTTTTCAGAAGAATTAAAAAAAAACATTCTGGTTTTGAAGAAAAACCCATTTCTGTCTGTTTCTATTTTATACCTTGTTTGCAAAAACAATGAAATTCTATGGATCCAATATCTTAAAATCTTAACGTGATGGTAATGTGTGTCATTTTTGGATTCAGTCTGTCAAAAAACTTAATTCAAGTTCAAATTTTTTGACTACAGAGAAAATGATTTTTTTGTTGGCCCATGTTATTTTTTTTTTAACTGTTGTATATTATGTATACTTCTCTTCTTTGTTTTATTGTATGCCACGTATACTTTCTACTTCTTTTTTCTTTTATCATTTCATTGTATGTAAACCCCCACACTATGTCTGTCTTTGTATTGTCTCCCTCATCCATTGCTCTGATGGCACATAAAATTATTATTATCATCATCATTATTATTATTTGCCATTCCTCATTGACCCATAGATAAAGTAGTGAGTAGGCAAGTAGTCGGAGTCAATGTAATTAACTATGCCCTTTATCGATATTTGAAGAAACTGTTAGTAAACAGTAGGCTCATTTTTTTATTGAATTACTAATTAAAATGTTCTCTGAGTGATATTAAGAACACATCTGGAGGGAAAATATAAGATCTATAAAAAAAAAAATGTTCACTAGCTCATCAACTCACCTTCTAGAGCACTTGGTGCCTGATCCCCAGTTGACAAATGCTTCACATCTATGTAAATATTGGTTAGGGCCTCACTCTCATAGGCAAAGAATACAGGGACATTAGTTTCTTCCAAGAGAAGCTCCCTTTCCAAGCCATACAGCCGCTGTAAAAAAAAAAAAAAAAAGACTAACTATTTAGATGAATATTAAATCCTTAAATCCTCATAACTGAGATACTACTAGATTAGTACCAACTAGCACTAGATTACTATAAATCAATACCAAACCATTAGCAATTATCAGCAAATAGATGGTAAATTAAAATCCACTGCAACCAATTATCACCCTTCCCACTCTCTCTTCCCTTTTCTCAATAACCCCTGATCCTAATCCTTTCTCTTCTCCCCACAATACTCTTTACTCTAATTTGTATATAATCGGCTACTCTCTCCGCTACTACTTTATCACAATTATAAATCCATTCCTCTCATCTTACTTTACCATTTCTAACCTACTCAGAATCATTGCACCCTCTCACATTTACTCTCCTTTAGCTATAGGAAATACTTTAGGCCTTTTGTCATGCAAGCTCAAGGTAATTTTCACTTGTGTTGGTGCCATGAAAACTGCACCCTGTAAAGTGGTTGGTATTAGAAAGAGTACCTAACCATAGAAATCATGCCAAAGCAGAGTCCTCCAACTCATTAAGTCCTGTCAAACAGTATGAAAGGATATTTCATAGTTTCCAGACATAACTTTTTTTTTGTCTTGTCTAGATTGCCTAGGTTCACCTGTGAGAAATAGGTTCCAGATCATATCTGTAATATATCAGTGTCTAACTTATGAGGAGATTTATCCCATATCTTCTTGAACTAAACTAGGAAACAAACCCTTGAAATCTTGGGAGCAAGAAGATATTCATGACTGAATCAGAACTGATGAATACCAAGTCACAACCATAAGTAATTAGAACTGGATCACGATTGTTCAGTACCAGATTAACACTAATTAATTCTGGATCATTCTATTGTCTTGATTGATATGATAAAGTAAAAACAATTAATCAATACTGACCTCTTTCTCCTCAACTGTGATGTTTGTGAAGTAGTCCGGTAGAAGAACCAACACAGCACCCACATTCTGGCTTACTAGCTTTCTGTAGCTAACCACTGTCAGCTCCCGAAGTCGTACTATGATACAACGACGAGTTAGCATCTTAGCATCAACAGATCTAGCCTCCATGTTTACAAATGAACTGCGACATCCTACAATATAAAAATGCAAAAATACTTTACATATTTTAGTCAGAACAGTCAGTCTATTCCTTTATTGGTTTCAGCCAAGGTACAGTGAAAACAAACCCAGATCTTCATGACTGTTAAACAAACTTCTTACACACAAAAACATGCATGCAACCATTCTTAACAGCTTGATAAAAAAAACATACACACAGTCTGCCATAGTAAAGGAATACTATTTATTAAAAAAATGGAGGTGGAGGTGGGGGGGGGGGCTTAATGATGAAAATATTGAAATATGAAGGATCATGCAATCCATGTTGATAAATGTTATTAACTATAGGCTCAAAGAGTCAGTCTACAGACCACAGTAACAGAGTAGAGATTAAGAATACAAGGACTATTTCAAATATTGGACTCAGTTCAACAATAGACACTCCTTCAGTATCAGACCAGTGCATCAGTGGTTTACAATTTCTAGAGACAAGGCTCAACTTATAGATGGCAACCATGAGACATTTTACTTTTATTAACTTTTAATTGCTATGTTTTATAGTAACAAAATATGGAATTGAACAAACAATATTATGTCTCATTCACCACTACTGATTTCAGTTTCTTAAATACTTATGATTGAATCAGAACAAGGAAAAATTATCATTTATTGAAAAACAAAATTTAATCAAATCTCATATTTTTGTTTCAGCATTCTGTTATTTTGAGAATGGCCATGAAGTTACAGAAGTACTAGATTGCTAATTAACTTGCTAGAAGTTCAAACCTTATACGTACCATATGTAGCACATAACTTTGCTTGCTCCAGTTTAAATGAGCGATAAGCAGTAGCACTATGTATGTATGTATGTAAGTCAATGCTCAGTTAAGACTGAGCATAACTATTAGATAAAAAGACTAACTGAATAAGGTGTAAAGTAAATTGTTTGAATAAAAAATGGTTAGAGGACTTCAATTAGAGGTCTCCTTGACAAGGACGAGCTTTAGAATAAATTCTTTAAAATATTGCTGCAGAACTATTTTCTCTTTTATTTTTCTATCAGATCCACCCACTTCTTAATTTACGAAAACAAAAGATAAATAGATTACTGTACAAAAGTGTCAACTACTGTTAGCAGTGCTGGGTCTTTAGTGATGTGAAGGTACCATATTAGTGGTATTTCGAGTAATATCACTTTTTGGCAAAGGAGTGAGAAATGTGACAGAGCCTGTTGTCAATTTGACAGTGATAAAATTAAGATAACAATAAACATTTCAAAATCTTTCCAGATCTTCATTAAACAGCTGTTTGCTTAATGACTTGGTTAGAAGAAGAGAAGCTTGGAGACTTGGTCTCGGTATTTGGAACAGAGGGAAGTCTCCACTAGAGTCACTCAAAAGCCAGGTGGCGTTGATACTGAATCAGACAAAAGATTAAGACTAAAACCCAACACCAAAAAATAGTCCTTCCGAATGACTTCCACACAGTTTCAATCTACCAAATTTTATTCATAATGTTAATGATAGAGGACACTTGCTTGAGGTGCTATACAATAAGACTGAACCACAAGCCAGGTAGCTGTGAAGCAAACTTCTTCGCCACACAACTATACATGCACCAGTCTTTTCTGGGTTCTTTTACTAACTTCAGCCATGCAAGAGCACAACTTTTTATTGATTCAGGACTTCTTTTATAAACCTTGGAAAGGAATCAAGAAAGGCTAAGGAAGGATCTGAACAAAAATTATCAAAAATATTACAAGGTGCCTTATCAAGTGCTTCTACCTTCCATAAACACCACAAAGCATCTAGTCTGGTGCTCTACCAATTCTACCCTCCATAAACACCACAAGGTAGCTTATTTGAATTGAAGCTCTATCCATTCTTCCATAGCTTCCATCTCTATTTCCTTCTGTCTTTGATTATTTCACTGTAATATCAAGAGATAGTAAATAGGTTTCAACCCAACATTTTATAGACATCATAAAACTTGTTCAGTGTTTCACTTTAGAAGTAAATTCAGAGAAAGTAGTAGTAATACTACAAGCACTACCAAGAGTATTTTTGTTATTACATGCATGTAGCTGCAACGTAGACAGAATACACAGTACATAGAGAATGGTTATATTTAGAGATGGTGTGTGGTGGGCAACAGAGTAACACTTTACTTACCACCACTAGGGATTTAAATAGAAAAGTCTCTTAAAAACAGCCCTTGAGAAAATATTCAGACCAGGCTGTTATCTGCTAAAATAGAGTTTCGTAAACAGGGGAGGAGAGAAGGGGAAAGCTGGTGGTATGGAAGCAGTGCTAAAAAGATGCTTTCACTCAGTAGACAGCTCGCAGATTAGAGGGAGTAGACTTTCAACTATCAACTTACCCTTGACTTTCTAATTCAATATTCTTTAATCCAATCTCACACTGAGCTACTAAATCAGTTGTCTATGTGCGCGCGTACACACACACACCATTGTGTATGTTCCATACACCAGCACCAAGTCATTTAAATGATACAGCTTGGCTGGCTGGCTGGTCTATATGTATTTAATAAAGGGCTTATTGACATGAATAAATAATTGTACTTTTATAGAACCAATCACATTCTAAATTGTATCATTTAAATAGAAGGAAACACAAAAAAAAAAAAGATAAAAAAGGAAAAGAAATAAAAAATGGGGAGTAAAACAGTAGAAAGTGGAAGTGATGGGCCACACACTGAGGAACAAATGGTGTATTCAGCCACACCCCGCAGTAATGACTGCAATGTCATTGCTGTGGAGAATGGCCAGCAATACTTACTGCAGCAGCCACTCCACCTTGCAGGGCTCATTTCTCAGATGGGCTGCTGATATCTCAATTTTGCAGAGGAAATCAGTAGTATAGGATTTGAGAACACCTAATGTCTTAACAGCGGCTGGCACAAACTAAGAGTGGACAGTGAGATCCCTGTGTTAATTGATTTTTTTCTCTTCCATGTCACTGGTGGCGACACCTGGGTTTGCATTTGATGCAACAAGGTTGGAGCCGAAGAACATGTCACTGCATGTCATGTCTCAGACTAGAGATCTTCCTCTCTCAAGTGGCAAGAAGGTAATTCCATTGGGATACTTACCCTCCTTGCCATTGAGACTACAGGTTCCAGTTGAGACAAGAAGCCAGTCGTGTCAAGGCCCTTTCTAATTATATCATTTAGAGCAGTGTGTCAGGGGAATTAGTCCATGCTAAAGCTGCAGGCCAAATTCATCTGCTACCACTCCACAACATTTGTATGGCACACACATGTAAAGACTGAGGCATTGGGTTACTCCAATATGAGTGCAGTCATCATCTACAAGGGTACTGGTAGATGAGGAGGGCACTGAATTGAACCATGGGCTGCTATTTGTCTGTGAGGCAGAATGGAGGCAGGCAAGGCATGCTGGTCTAATGATGTCGCAAACCACTCGAAAGTGGACTTGCATCTGATGTCATCCCAATTGCGTTGGACATCAGTATTCTGGGGGATGGCAAGGCCTTCAGCAGTCCAATTGGCTAAGGCTGACTCCAGTTCCTAGGCTACATCTGGTTCAGCCATCCTGTGGAGTATCTTGCCAATGAGGGTGCAGTTGGAGGAGACTGAAGAGCCCATAGAGCCAGGTCCAATATGGAACGAGACCAAGGCCACCAAATCGAACAGGTAGCTTAGCCTGTTGTCAGCTAGAACTATCAAAACTAATATTGCAGATCAGTTCAGCACAGCGCCAGATGGTATTATCAAAATCAGTAAGGCGGTCTCTGAGAGGGTAATATGGTGCACTGTGTAGCAAGAAAAGGAGCTTAGACAGAACAAAGCAATTCTTCAAGAAGAGCATTGGGTGTATGTCAATGAGGCATGTATGTCAATGTCTCAGTCATCCTGGACAAGTCCACATGTGTTGGTCTCTGGGTACTCTGTTATAACTTTTGAGAGGATTGAGGAGCTAAGAATGCAGACAACATACCTTGGTGTCAGCTGAGTCCCCATCAAGAGGGAGTGGATGCTGAGCATGGTGTCCTGAAATTTGGCTTTACCATGCTGCAAGCCACTACTCCCCTTTCTTCAGGTTACCCTCATTTTATTACCATTTCATTGTTCATCACTCATGCCCATTCTGACTAGCTAACACTAACCTCCTAGACTAATGAGCATCACTCCTTCATCTGCAGGTCAGAAGCAAGGACATGCCTAATTTATGCCAATTCAATGAATAGCTCTTTTCTGGACATGGTTTAGGATACCAGATGTGAGAGAATAGTCCATTGGAGGCCTCACTTGAGTTTGGTACAGTTTCGATAATTATTGGTCCTAAAGAGAAGGACTATTGTTATTTTTTGTTATAATTCAAAATCCTTTTGTGGTAACTCCAGCTGAAGTTGATCTGAAATTATCTAAAGAAAATTGGCTTCTATATCCAATGATTGTAGATTAAAAATCCAATATGAGGAGCTATCACTGGAAAGTTTTGCATTTGCATACAGAACATCTAACATTAGCTAAAAAAACATTCAACATATTTATATGTAAAATGGGATTTACATATAAAAGGAAATTAGAGTCTATTGTACATAAATACCAGCATAAAACACAACCATAGGACATGAAACTAATGTTTCACATGTTAATACAACATCATTAATACAAAATAAACAATAACTTGTGTATTTTTCTACATTTTAACTTTGTGATATGCATCAAGAATTTTATATTTGCTCTCCAGTTGACCCCAAAGTCAAAGAAGTTGAAAACTATAGTGGAAGAGGCACACCTTACTATGTATTTAAACAGAAGTATCCCTAACTATGCACTTAAATACATATTGCAGAAAAATAAAGAGTAACTATTCTTTTATCTCAATTAAGTAATAGTAATAGGTATTAATGGAGGATCATGTGTGACTGTTGTAGATAGGTGGATGGATGGCTTGTAATTTAGTCTGGACATCTGGTTGAGGCATTTAACCTTGATCAACAATCTGAACAGAGATGAGCCCTGCCAAGCTGACTTATCCTTCATACATTATATAAAGATAATGACCCATCAATATACCCACCAATGCTTACATGGCATTTTCACTCACATACAAATCCTAATAAAGACTGGATGTACCTATGTGAAATGAATTGGTGTCTTTATAGGCTAGTTTCTGCATATATTTTACATTAACTAATTCAATGATTTATCTTTGTTATAAATAAACAACATAGCCCAAGGCAAAGATATTGTTTTCGGTCATGTTTGTTTGATTGTCCAGGGACAAGATGTCTCAAAAACTGCTGGATGGATTCGGATGAAACTTTCAGGGATGTTTGGCCTTGTGACTGGCACAAATTGATTAGATTTTGGGATCAATCAGGTACTGGACAAGGATTCTGGATTATTTTTCCGATTTTTTTTTTTACTTTACATGTATATATAAAGTTTCACATAGTTCTCTTGTACATACACATATATACTCACACATTTACAGTGTTAAACATTACCATCCCATTTCCATTGTACACACACACACACACGCACGCAAACATACCTCTCTTTTACACATACATATACTCACACTTCAAACGCCACTTATTGGCTTTTTCACTCTTTCCATTGTGATTCAACTATCACCCTTTCCTTTCTCATTCATACGGCACTCTCTTTGCCATTTATCTACTCTACCTTCACCTCTCACTCTGGCTCTATTATATATATATATATATATATATATATATATATATAT